>NW_006770589.1:2490375-2533401 GCF_000442215.2 Lipotes vexillifer | reverse complement strand
AGAGTGGCAGGAAATGAGTTCAGAGAAGAAAACGAAGGCCTGATCACCAAATGACATGGGAAAATATGAGAAAAAAATGTTTTTTTTTCCTTAACAGGACGATTTAGGTTCTTAATTGAGAACAAACTGGTTATTATGGAGACAATTAGGGAGCTAATTACATAATCTTGGAACGAGGTAATGGTGGCTTACATGAGGATGGTAGGTATGACTGTGGTAGGAGGTGGTCAAATTTTGAATATATTTGGGAGACAGAGTTAAAAGAATTTGCTGATGGACTGGATGTGGGGTTTGAGAAAAAGAGGAGTCCAGAAAATTGTCAGATATTTTTGTCTAAGTAACTGAATTAATGGCATTACTATTCACTGAGGAGAAGCAGGTATATGGGGAAGAAAGATAGGAATTTGAGTTTGGAGTTAAGTTTGATATGCCTATTAAGCATCTAAGGAGATGCTAAGTAAACTGTTGGATATAAGGTCTTATTTCTAATGAGAGGCTTATATTGGTGAGCAAACTTTAGAACTCATTAACACAAAGACAGGTTTTAAATATATGCTAGATGAGTTCACCAAGGAAGACAGTGTCAGTACAGAAGATAAATGGTGAGCCCTTGAGGATCTCTATGTTAAGTCCTCAGGGGATGAAGAAGAACTAGGTAAAGGGACTGGGAGGAAATGGCCAGTAAGATAGGAGAAAAAAGAGAAAAATGGAATGTCACGCTGGCCATGTGAGGAAAATCTTTTGTTATTGGGGTTGGGTGATCAACCATAGAAAATGCTCATGACAGATCCACTATAATGATAACGGTATGTAGCACAGTAGAAGTCATTGATGATCTTGACAACTGTAGCTTCTGTAGAATGGTGGTTTAAAACCTGACTGGAGTGAATTTCAGAGGAAACAAAAGGAGAGGAATCGGAGACAATGAGAGTAGACAACCCTTTCAAGGGTTGTTAAGGAGGAAGGAGAAATGGGGTGGCTGATGGAAGGAAAAGTGGGTAAAGAGAAGTTTTCTTAAGATGTGAGAAATGATAGCATGTTTATATTCTGATGGGAATAAGATAATTTGGAAGGAAAAAAATAATGATGTTGAAGAGAGTAGGAGGTTGCTACAGCAATGGATTCAGTAGGCAAAAAGAATGGGAACAAGGAGGTGGAGCTTAAGTGGAGAGAATTATCTAGGCAAGAGCAGAGACAATAATAACAAAAAGGAAGACAGAATATTTGGCCATTGTGCTTATAAATGGGCGGATATGCTGATGAGAACTATTGAAGTTCCCTTCCATTCCTTTCTGAGTAAAGAAAGCTGAGTCAACTGTGGGATGTGGTGTTGGTAGTTTGAGGAGAGAGAAGTCATGAGGTAGACTTCTGGCAGAATGAAAGGACTAGGTGATATGCTAAGAATTCAAGCCTACACTAAATGTTGACATGATATTTGTAGTTGTGAAGTTAATATGAAGTTAATCTTCATGTCTATATATATAATATGCATGTGGAATTAGAAGAGAACACACAAATTTGCAGTATTTGGAGATAATATGTTCGTCTACACATAAAACCCAACAAATTTATCACAAAATCATTTTAACTAAGCAATGTTTTAGTATATAAATTAATTTAGAAAAATCACCACATCTTTAAGCATTAAGAAAACATACAGCCAATAAGAATATATATTTATATATAATTATTATATATTATATATATTTCATGATATTGTTCACAATAAAGAACTAAAATATGCTATGTAAGGATTACATTAATAAACAATATATAGTAATTTAGAAACAATGTAACACTATAAAAGAGGTATGAAAATCATAAAAATAGAGATAGGCATTTGGTAAATGGTAATAGATAAATTCTTTAAAATTTTTATCGGGATGTAGTTGATTTACAACATTGTGTTAGTTTCAGGTGCACAGAAAAGTGAATCAGTTATACATGTACATATATCCAAACTTTTTCAGATTCTTTTCCCATATAGGCCATTGCAGAGTACTGAGTAGAGTTCCCTGTGCTATACAGTGGGTCCTTATTATTATAGTTATCTATTTTATATATAGTAGTGTGTATATGTCAATCCCAATCTTGCAATATATTCCTCTCCACTCCTTACCCCCTGGTAATGATAAATTTTTTTTCTACACCTGTAACTCTATTTCTGTTTTGTACATTTATACCTTTATTTTAGATTCCACATATGAGTGATATCATATGATATTTTTCTTTCTGTATGTGACCTACTTCACTCAGTGGGACAATCTCTAGGTCCATCCATGTTGCTACAAATGGCATTATTTTGTTCTTTTCATGACTGATTAATATTCTATTGTATATATGTACCACTCTTCTTTATCCATTGATCTGTCAATGGACAGTTAGGTTGCTTGCATATCCTGGCTATTGTAAATAGTGCTGCAGTGAACATTGGGGTGCAGGTATCTTTTTGAATTATGGTTTTCTCTGGATATATGCCTAGGAGTGGGATTGCTTGATTATATGGTAGTTCCATTTTTAGTTTTTTAAGGAACCTCCATACTGGTCTCCATAGTAGCTGTACCAATATACATTCTTACCAGCAGTGTAGAAGGGTTCCTTTTTCTGCACACCCTCTCCAGAATTTACTATGTGTAGATTTTTTGATGATGGCCATTCTGACTGGTGTGGGGTGATACCTATTTGCAGTTTTGCTTTGCATTTCTCTAATAGTTAGTGATGTTGAGCATCTTTCCATGTGCTTTTTAGCCATCTGTAGGTCTTCTTTGGAGAAATATCTATTTAGGTCTTCTGCCCATTTTATGATGGGGTTGTTTGTTTTTTGATATTGAGCTACATGAGCTGTTTGCATATTTTGGAGATTAATCCCTTGTGATTTGCAAATATTTTCTCCCATTCTGAGGGTTGTCTTTTCATTTTGTTTATGGTTTCCTTTGCTGTGCCAACGCTTTTAAGTTTAATTAGGTCCCACTTGTTTATGTTTTTATTTTCATTACTCTAGGAAGTGGATTGAAAAATACCTTGCTGTGATTTATGTCAAAGAGTGTTCTGCCTATGTTTTCCTCTAAGAGTTTTATAGTGTCTCGCCTTACATTTAGGTCTTTAATCCCTTTTGAGTTACTTTCTGTGTATGGTGTTAGGGAGAGTTCTAATTTCATTTGTTTACATGTGCCTGTCCAGTTTTTCCAGTGCCACTTATTGAAGAGACTGCCTTTTCTCCATTGTATATCCTTGCCTCCTTGGTCATAGATTAGGTGACCATAGGTGTGTGGGTTTATCTCTGGGCATGTTATCCTGTTCCATTTATTCATATTTCTGTTTTTGTGTCAGTACCATACTGTGTTGATTACTATAGCTGTGTAGTATAGTGTGAAGTCAAGGAGCCTGATTCCTCCAGCTCCATTCTTCTTTCTCAAGATTGCTTTGGCTATCGGGAGTCTTTTGTGTTTCTATACAAATTATAAAACTTTTGTTCTAATTCTGTGAAAAATGCCCTTGGTAATTTGATAGGGATTGCACTGAATCTGTAGGTTGCTTTGGGTAATATAGTCATTTTCACATTTTTGATTCTTCCAATCCAAGAACATGGTATATCTCTCCATCTGTCTGTGTCATCTTTTATTTCTTTCATCAGTGTCTTATAGTTTTCGGAGTACAGGTCTTTTATCTCCTTAGGTAGGTTTGTTTCTAGATATTTTATACTTTTTCATGTGATGGTAAATGGGATTGTTTCCTTGATTTCTCTTTCTGATCTTTTATCGTTAGTGTATAGGAATGCAAGAGATTTCTGTGTATTAATTTTGTATCCTGCGACTTTACCAAATTCATTGATGAGCTGTAGTAGTTTGTGGTGGCATCTTTAGGATTTTCTATGTATAGTATCATGTCATCTGCAACATGTGACAATTCTACTATTTCTTTTCCTGTTTGTATTCCTTTTATTTCTTTTTCTTCTCTAATTGCCATGGCTAGGACTTCCAAAACTATGTTGAATAATAGTGGTTAAAGTGGACATCCTTGTCTTGTTCCTAATCTTAGAGGAAATGCTTTCAGTTTTTCACTATTGAGATTGATGTTTGCTGTGGGTTTGTCATATATGGCCTTTATTATGTTTAGGTGGGTTCCTTATATGCCCACTTTCTGGAGAGATTTTATCATAAATAGGTGCTGAATTTTGTCAGAAGCTTTTTCTGCATCTATTTTGATGATCATATAATTTTTATTCTTTAATTAGTTGACGTGGTGTGTCATGCTGATTGATTTACAGATATTAAAAAATCCTTGCATTCCTGGGGTAAATCCCACTTGATCATGGTGTATGATCCTTTTAATGTGTTGTCAGATTCAGTTTGCTAGTATTTTGTTGAGGAGTTTTGCATCTATGCTCATCAGTGGTATGGGCCTGTAATTTTCTTTTTTATGATATCTTTGTCTGATTTTGGTATCAGGGTGATGGTGGCCTCAGAGAATGAGCTTGGAGGTGTTCTTTCCTCTGCAATTTTTTGGAAGAATTTCGGAAGGGTAAGTGTTAACTCTTCTCTAAGTGTTTGGTAGAAATTTCCTGTGAAGCCATCTGGTCCTGAACTTTTGTTTGTTGGAAGATTTTTAATCACAGTTTCAATTTCAGTACTTGTGATTAGTCTGTTCATTTTCTATTTCTTCCTGGTTCAGTCTTGGAAGATTGCACCTTTCTAAGAATTTGTTCATTTCTTCTAGGTTGTCAATTTCATTGGCATATAGTTGTTTCTAGTAATCTCTTATGATCCTTTATATTTCTGTGGTATCCCTTGTCCTTTTTCATTTCTAATTTTATTGATTTGAGTCCTATCCCTTTTTTTCTTGATGAGTCTGTCTAAAGGTTCATCAATTTTTATCTTCTCAAAGAACCAGCTTTTAGTTTCATTGATCTTTGCTATTCTTTTCTTCATCTCTATTTCATTTATTTCTGCTCTGATCTTTATGATTTCTTTCCTTCTACTCACTTTGGGTTTTGTTTGCTCTTCTTTCTCTAGTTTCTTTAGGTGTAAGGTTAGGTTGTTTATTTGTGATATTTCTTGTTTCTTGAGGTAAGATTTTACTGCTATAAACTTCCCTGTTAGAACAAGCTTTTGCTGTATCCCATAGGTTTTGGATCACTGTGTTTTCATTGTCATTTGTCTCTAGGTAATTTTTGATTTCCTCTTTGATATCTTCAGTGATCCATTGGTATTTTGTAACATGTTGTTTAGCCTCCATGTGTTTGTGTTTTTTACAGTTTTTTTTCCTGTAATTAATTTCTAATCCCATGGTGTTGTGGTTGGAAAAGATGCTTGACATGATTTCAGTCTTCTTAAATTTATCGAGGCTTGATTTGTGACCCTAGATGTGATCTATCCTGGAGAATGTTCTGTGCTCACTTAAGAAGTGCACTCTTCAAATATTTTCTCAGGCTCTTTCTCTTCTTCTTCTTCTTCCTCTTCCTTGGGACCCCTGTAATTTGAATGTTGGTGCATTTAATGTTGTCCCAGATGTCTCTGAGACTGTCCTCATTTCTTTTCATTCTTTTTTCTTTATTCTGTTTTGTGGCAGTGACTTCTGTCATTCTGCCTTCCAGCTCACTTATCTGTTCTTCTGCCTCAGTTATCCTGCTATTGATTCCTCCTAGTGTATTTTTCATTTCTGTTGTTGTGTTGTTCATCTCTGTTTGTTCTTTAGTTCTTCTAGGTCTTTGTTAAACATTTCTTGTATCTTCTCAATCCTTGCCTCCATTCTTTTTCTGAGATCTTGGATCATCTTTACTATCATTACTCTGAATTCTTTTTCAGGTAGATTTCCTATCTCCTCTTGTTTTTTTAAATTTATTTATTTAAGTTATTTATTTTTTGGCTGTGTTGGGTTTTCATTGCTGCGCATGGCCTTTCTCTAGTTACGGTGAGCAGGGGTTACTCTTCATTGCAGTGCATGGATTCCTCACTGTGGTGGCTTCCCTTGTTGTGGAGCACAGTCTCTAGGTGCATGGGCTTCAGTAGTGGCTCATGGGCTCTAGAGTGCAGGCTCAGTAGTTGTGGTGCACGGGCTTAGTTGCTCTGCGGCATGTGGGATCTTCCCATACCAGGGATTGAACCCATGTCCCCTGCATTGACAGGTGGATTCTTAACACTGCACCACCAAGGAAGTCCCTGCCTATCTCCTCTTGATTTAGTTTTTCTTGTAGGTTTCTATCTTGCTCATTTGTCTGCAACATATTTCTTTGTCTTCTCATTTTGTCCAGCTTCCTGTGTTTGTGGTTTCCTTTCTTCAGGCTGTAAGATTGTAGTTCTTCTTGCTTCTGATGTCTGCCCCCTGGTCAGTGAGGTTGATCCAGAGGCAAGTGCCATTATCCCCTTGATAGGGGCTTGACTGGTGTTGTGGTAACCAGAGCCTTCCCTGGATATTTAGCGGGGCCTCGCCTTTGCTCTGTGGTTGTCACTGCCCTGTCAGGGGTGGGGTCTGCTCCTTGGTTGTTGGAGTAGAGACCCCAGATCTGTTTCTTAGCTGTGTTTCTGATCTGCAGTGTGAGGCAGGTTGGATTGGAGCACTCCCATTGTGAGAGAAGCCACTGAGTATTCCTCCTTTGCAGCTGTTCACCTGTGACTGTGCTCTGTTGTGTCCCCTTTTGCCTACTGTGCAGGCTCACAAAGTAAACTGTTGTTGGCACTGCTCTCGGTCCCACCTGAACTGTGGGTATGCCAGCAGTTGGCCCTGGTGACTTTTAGGTGTTGTTTTCACCAGGCCACTGGTGCAGATCTGCTGAGGTCAGGTCCCAGGACTGCAGTGATCGTGTACCTGAACCTGCTGTGGGAGCTATGGAGGCTGCTCAGACTCTGGCCTGGCCCAACCCCCATGTGTACATTCCCACAAAGCCCACAGCTGCTAAAGCCAGACCCATCCCATCTATAGAAGCAGTTGTCCGTTTGGATGTTTTGCAGGTGCTGAATTTAAGAAGCTGTCAGTGGGGTTATAACTCTGCGGTTGGCACAGCCGTGAAGAGAGACTTTAGCTCTCCTTAGTCACGTGGCCCCTGGGGCTTAGCTGTATTTTCAGTCCCACCTCTGTGTTCCTCCCAGTGGAATCTTCTCCAGAGATTGCCAGAGCACAGTAGTCTCTCGGGCAGGAAGAAGCCGAGTCGGCTATAGTGATTGGAACACAAGAACCCATCAGGAAGTGATGGGGTGAGCGGGTTGCCCAGTGGGGGGAGGAGGTGCAGGAGGTAATGGTAGGGGCACGCTAGCTGGCTACAGCCGGAGGCTTCCCTATTGCCAGTGGAAGCAGGGGTTATCTCGTGAAGAGCGAGGTTGTAATGGCAGCCCCACCCTTTTTGTATCATCCAGCAATGGCACTTTGCCTCTGTGGCAGTCTGGGCTTCCTCCGCAAGCATTCCTGGTTGCAGAGCTCCTCCCTCCCATCCCCTCAGGCTGTCTCCTCACAGTCAACAGCAGTCCTCTCGTCGAGTCTGTTCTCCAAGCCCCACGTTCCAGTACCCAGCCCCTGTATGCACTGGCAGACACCTGTCTCAGGCTGGGGCAGGGCTGTGGCATGGACCATCTATGTAGGTCTCACTCTGTCCTACCTGCCACAGACTGGTTTCAGGGCTCTCCCCCGAGCTCCCGAAGCTCCCCTTCTATCCCAGCTGATCTCCCTGCTGGTGAGGAGGGCTTCCCCAGATGCCGGAACCTCTCCTCACCTTCAATTTTCCAACAGGGGTGCAGGTCCTGTCCTTCTTCCTCTCTTCCTTTTCCCTTCTTCTTTCTTTTGTCCCACCCAGTTACACGGGGATCTTTCTTGTCCTTTTAGGTGTCTGAGGTCCTCTGCTAGTGTTCATGTCCTTTTAGGTGTTCAAAGTCTTTTGCTAGAGTTCAGCAGGTGCTCTGTGAGAACTGTTCCATTTGTAGATGTGTTTTTGATGCATTTGTGGGGAGAGACGAACTCCACGTCCTCCTACTCCTCTGCCATCTTGGAAAGTCTATATGTGGTAATAGACCTTTTGAGCTAATCTTCATCAGAGTACAACTAGAAAAGGTAGGCAAAACATTAAAAAAAGATATATTTGAAAGGTAAAGAAAGGTAAAGAATAAAATATTGGGACAACATCCAATAGAAAAAGGAAGCTCAGAGAGATACAAGACAGATTTGGTGCTGTTTTTCCTGTAGGGACATAAACCAATGCATGAAGAAGTATCTTGGAGCCAGAAAAGTGGAATAAAGTTTTTAATGTATTAAAGCAGCTAGAAGGACAAAAATTGGAGTTTGCAACTTTATGAAGGGAAGCCTGGTACCTCCCAGGAATTAGGTGGGGACCAAAATGGACTAAGCCATAAGAGTAAGGATGAAGTGGAAATAGATCAGATGTCATAAATACTGAGGCCCAACTTCAAATAGTCTTAATCTCTAATCAGATTAATAATCACTAGTGATAATGCTTCTACCATCCCGAAAACATGTACAGGTTTTCTCTGGGGAAAGATATCATCATCCTATGTTTCAAATTATCTTCAGAAGTTTTTCTTATGTATTATCTAACAAACAAACAAACAAAAAATCAGTCATAAATGTTAGCATTAGAGCATTTGGCAGAGAACTAGACATTATTTTTTAAGGGATTCATAGAAATTATAGAATTGAAAAAAATATAATAACCAAAATGTTATACTTAGTGGATGAAGTTAATGGCAAATTTGATATAGATGAAGAGCAAATGTAAAACTGTAAAACACCAGAGAAGAAATTATTCAGAAAAACTGTGTAGAGACAAAAGTTTGGAAAACACAAAAGATAAGCCAAAAGAGATAAAGGAAGAGCAAGAAGATCTAACATATGTGTAATTGAGATCCCAGAAGTAAATGAACTTCTTGAACACACTTGAAGAGAAAGTGTCTGAGAATTTTTAAAAAACTGATAAAAGTCATAGATAACAAATTTGAAAGCAGGATCACAAATTTGCTAATCACAAATTATCAAACATGATAATCAGAGGAAATGACATCTCAACATTGTAATAAAACTATTGAAACCAGGCAACAATGCAATTTTTAAAGTTTAAAAGAGAAATCATTTTCAAAGGAGCAAAAGTAAGACTAACAGAAATAACAGAAACCAGAAAGTCACAGAATTATATTTTTAAAGTAGTGAAAAGAAGTATGCAATGGTCAACTTGGTCATTGAACATATCCTTCTAAAATGAAATGACACATTTCTTTTACTTCCTCCAGCAGTGTGTCTTTACTGTGCAGTGGGAGTGACAAAGATTTCTGCTCCTCCCTCAGAAGTTTGGGACTTTTGCCCCCCAGAAGCAGTGAGCTAAAGCAGGAGCAAGTGATCCTTTGTGACTCCTATAGCAGTGATCGTGCTCCTTCTGCATGCTTCTGCCTGCCACAAGCAAGGTTTTCTCTAATGCCCTGTCTTCCCTTTTCATGTGCATACCAGCTAGAGATCCATGCGTAGTTGATTGTAAGTGTGACCTTACCTTGTGTCTGGGGTGGCCAGAGGTTCTATATTCTTTCCTATACCTAGCCTTTAGAAATAAATTAAAATTTCAGCTTATTTTTCCTTAACCATTTGTATGGGTAACAGCTCTTCTTCCTATGCTTTTCCAGTCTGTGCTTTCTGTCTCTTTTCAAAGGGATTTGCTGTCTGTGGAATTAATACTTCTTGAGTTCTGTGTGACTTATCTCTCTCATGAGGTCAAGGAAACTTATTATTTTGTAGGTGATATGGATTTTTAGAGTACAATTGATGTTCTTCCAGGTTTCTCTAAATATATTTATAGACAAACAGAAAATGTGAGGATCCATCATTATTATATCAATACATGTAGTAAACAAAAAATAGTGTGTTCTTTCAATCAGAAGGCAAATAATCTTGGAATCTCAGATATTAAGAAGTAATGATAAACCACAATAAAGGGAAATATAAGGATAAATCTAAATATATTTTGACTAAAAACACTAATAATGATGTGTGGGTTTAAAATATGTATATAATTAAAAACAAGTGCATAAGTACTACATTAGTACATAAGTCAGTATGAGAAGGACAGGAATAAAGAAAAGGCATTAGAAGATCCTTGCATTTTCCTGGAGAAAATAAGGTACTAATTTTAGTAGTCAAGGATATTTAACTGGGAGCGCATGCATGGGTGCATATTGTAATTTCTAGAGTCACCATACAAATCTGAGATTAATAGAATAATTCTATCTGAGATAGACATTCAATCGAAAATAAACTATGAAAAGAGAGAAAAAGCAAACACAGGACAGGAAGGACAAATAGAAAGCAAATGATAAGATAGAAGATTTAAGCCAAAATTAGCAGTAAGATGAATATTTATAGTGATTAATGATTTTCTAATGATAAAAAGTCAATTTACCAGGAAGATATATAAATTCAAAATATATATTTATATAATAAAATATTCTCAATATATAAAAATTAAGTGATTTTGAGATGAAAAATGAATGCCATACATTTAGTGGGAAATCTTAATACACCTCTGAAAATTGATGGAATAAGCAAAAAAATCATTAAGCATGTAGAATATTGAGCAAGAAGAGCAATAAACAACAGAAGACATTATCTTAAAGTATACATGAAACATTTATAACAATTGACCTTAGGCTGGAGAATAAAGTATGTGTCAACAAATTTCAAAACTGTGAAATCATACAGTGTGTTCTCTACCATAGTAGAATTACTCTATAAATAAATAGTTACTAAAATTTACCCTATATTTGCTAACTAACTAACACACTTCTAAATCATAGTGTTAAAGCTCAGAAGAGTTATTATCTTTGGGCAGGTGGAATGGTATATAGACTGGAAGGGTGCTAGTAATATTTTATTTCTTGATCAGTTTTACTCATTTAGCTGTACTGTCATGTTTTGTGTACCTTTCATATATTTGTTTTACTTCAATAAAAAATAAAAGTGTGGGCATAAAAATAAAAACATGTAAGTAAATGAAAGGAAAATATTACAGAGTTGATATGTTGAGTCATATGTGTAGGAAAAATTGATCTTTGACAAAGATAGCATCACAAGTCAATGAGCAAAGCTGAGTTGTGTGATTGTCTTGGGAAAAATGGCCTACTAAATAAAAAAATAAGTAATAAAAAGCTCATACAAAAGTGGAATCCAAATAGCTAAGCCTTAAATAGAAAAATAGTACAATGAAATACATATGTGTATGAGTATTCACACACACACACACATACGCAACACACATACACAGACGGGAGAATGTCTGTAACCGTGAAGTGGGGAAAGACTTCTTAAGATAAATGTTCTAGCCATAAATCAAAAGAAAACTGATGGATTTGCCCACATTAAATGTATGTTCAAGGACATAGATGATGGATTTAGAGAATATTTCAAATGAGTATAGTTTTAATATCTGGAAAGCAGAGGAAACTTCTGCAAATCAAGAAAAAAGACAAGAAACCCCTATGAAAAAAAATAGATGAAGTGTATGGATGGACAATTCATAGAAGAGAAATATATAAGTAGGCTAATGATCATAAAAAGCATGATTATCAATCTCACTAATAAACAGAGGAGGGAAAAAGAGGGTTTTTGCTAGCTTTAATTCACCAGATTGGCAGCTATGTCAGGTAATTAGAAGTGAATGTGTAGATGTGTGGAAACAGAAAGCCTCATTATCTGCTTGTGGGAGACCAAAACAATACAGTTATTCTGGAGAGCAGTTAATAGAGCTTAATGAAATTATGCATTTATATGGAAATCCTAAACATATATTCCAGGGAATTTCTTGCATAGGTCCATAAAGTCAGAAGCATGAAGGAAGTAGGGGAGTATTTTGGTGGTTGTTGAGTTGGTGATGACCTAGGTGTTCATCATTATGGAACACATAGATTAAATACAGTGTACATATATACAAAGTGTTATCAGCCAGTAAAAACAATTGATATGTAAATTCTACAGAAACTTGCGTTGATGTTCAAAATTGATTTTTGAGTAAAAATTTAAAAACCAGTATAATTACTATAGCAAAGTACCATCTGTATACATTAAAATACACTCCTACACCCAGGAAACCTACATTTTTGAGAGGGTACATGAATATGCAAGTATGCAGATAAAGCACATTAAAAGATATGGTGTATATGGAATAGGGGGAGGTGAACATTGTGATGAAAAATGAAGGAGAAAAATAACAAAACAAAACAAAAGAGGGCTGTTGCCAGAATGATCATGATATTGTTCCTTGAACAGAGAAGTTATGATAAACTCACTAGGGTCAAAAAAAATCAAATATCTGAAAAAGGAAAAAATTCATTTAGATAAATCATATGCCACCATTTTTACACTGTGAGATGTCAGGCTTTTATTTTTGGATTGTTTCCTTTATTCCACTTTATTCCTTTTTACATATATATAAAAGTGAAACTAAGCTGAGTGAAATAGTAGAAATCCTTGGTTGAAATTCCTTGCCAGAATGAATTATTAAAGTCATGTAAAAATCTATCAAAAAGTGATATTGAAAATGAGAAACATACTGTCACTGAATACTAATTTATTAGTTATTTATCGTACATTTTGCTACAAGTGCAGATTTCTTAAGCCAATTTCTTTTACATGATAGGACTGTTTACATGATAGATATTTAACAGAGTGTATTAAAGAGGGAATGACTTCTCAAAATTTTATTTTTCAAATTGTTCATTGCTAACCACACTTAATATGTAAGACTCATCATAGTATCCAATATAATATTTAATTTTTTTAAATTATGTAAATTAAGAAAGTTACGTGAATGCTCTTTAGAAGCAACAACTGTAGCATCAACATGATAAGGACTCTCTTTTTTTCTCTCTATGAAATTCTTATATAAAGATTGATATTCTCACTCTCTTTGTCTTAGGATGCCAGCTGTGTAAGTGGAGGGTGTAACGTTGTGTAAGCAAAAGGAAAGATAAAAATGTACTCAAATACATGAGCTGCACGAAGTAACCTCATAAGCACAACTGCCATCTGTTTCTGGGTTCAGCTAATGAGAGAACTTGTTCAATTGCACATCGACTTAATCTGAAAATAATAAAACCATGACTTCTATGAGTTAAAAAACGTGCCCCTCTAACCTCCACTTCTCAACCTCTAGTTTCACTTGTTGAAAAACAAACAAAACAAATAGACATGTGGCCACCCACATGGCTGTGTAAATTGAAGAAAAGTGAAAATAACGTGCGACAGAATGCCTGAAGGTTTCACTTAGTCCTTCACACATGGACTTAATCACTTTGGCAAATGCTCTCTCCCTCCCATATGAACTTTATAGACCATTTTTTCAAATGAAAAGTGCCCTCTCTTCTTTCATGTTTTAAGAACTAGTGGCTCAGGGAAAAGCTGGGAAGTGATTTCGGAAACTGTGTCATCATCTAGGAATTCTGCTGCGTTCTTTTTTTAATTCACTGGAAATGTGCCAATAATGTAGGATGTTAAAATTTCTGAGAGCTTCTTGCAGTATGTGATGGTATGTATGTGTGGGAGAGGATGTGTGTGTGAGCACATGCACACTCATTATCTAAGTTAAGTCCTTTTTTAACCTGGAAATGTTTAAATTCCATTGGATACATATACTGTATTAAGACAAGTCAGTGTTCCTCTGGGATTTCACTTTTAGAGTTACTTCTAGAGGCAAACTGCTTTGTAAATCAATGATTACAGCTAATGATCAAAATCATCCGATTGTATTAAAAATGGAGAGAGCCATAGTTCTACACCTACTTAAAATTTTTCAGACGAGACCACTTTATTCCTTAAAATTGGAAAATAATCAACTCTCTAGTGGAATGGAGACATCTCTTTTCCTGATACCATGTAAAATTTAAGTTTACATGGAAAGTATGAATAAATTTGCAGAGTAACAACAAATATTGTAAGGCCTTACTAAGAGAAGGATTTCATAGATCTGCATACACAGAGCTGGTCAACAAAAATCACATGAGTCCAGATTAATTCAATAGATTAAAGGTCAGCAGGCACCTACAATAATAAACACAAAACAATTAAGAAAATGGTAATAGGAATATACACATCGATAATTACCTTAAATATAAATGGATTAAATGCTCCAAACAAAAGACATAGATTGGCTGAATGAATACAAAAACAAGACCCATATATATGCTGTCTACAAGAGACCCACTTCAGACCTAGGGACATACAGACTGAAAGTGAGGGGATGGAAAAAGATATTCCATGCAAATGGAAATCACAAGAAAGCTGAAGTAGCAATTCTCATATCAGACAAAATAGACTTTAAAACAAAGGCTATTACAAGAGACCAAGAAGGACACTACATAATGATCAAGGGATCAATCCAAGAAGAAGATATAACAATTATAAAAATTTATGCACCCAACATAGGAGCACCTCAATACATAAGGCAAATACTAACAGCTATAAAAGGAGAAATTGACAGGAACACAATCATAGTAGGGGACTTTAACACCCCACTTTCACCAATGGACACATCATCCAAATTGAAAATAAATAAGGAAACACAAGCTTTAAATGATACATTAAACAAGATGGGCTCAATTGATATTTATAGGATATTTCATCGAAAAACAACAGAATACACATTCTTCTCAAGTACTTATGGAACATTCTCCAGGGTACATCATATCTTGGGTCACAAATCAAGCCTTGGTAAATTTAAGAAAATTGAAAATCGTATCAAGTATCATTTCCGACCACAATGCTATGAGACTACATATCAATTACAGGAAAAAAATCTGTAAGAAATACAGACACATGGAGGCTAAACAACACACTACTTAATAACCAAGAGATCACTGAGAAAATCAAAGAGGAAATAAAAAAATACCTAGAAACAAATGACAATGAAAACACGATGACCCAAAACATATGGGATGCAGTAAAAGCAGATCTAAGAGGGAAGTTTACAGCAATACAATCCTACCGTAAGAAACAAGAAACACCTCAAATAAACAACCTAACCTTACACCAAAAGCAGTTAGAGAAAGAAGAACAAAAAAACCCCAAAGTTAGCAGAAGGAAAGACACCATAAATATCAGATCAGAAATAAATGAAAAAGAAATGAAGGAAACGATAGCAAAGATCAGTAAAACTAAAAGCTGGTTCTTTCAGAAGATAAACAAAATTGATAAACCATTTAAACCATTAGACAGAATTATCAAGAAAAAAAGGGAGAAGATGCAAATCAATAGAATTAGTAATGAAAAAGGAGAAGTAACAACTGACACTGCAGAAATACAAAAGATCATGAGAGAGTCCTACAAGCCACTCTATGGCAATAAAATGGACTACCTGGTAGAAATGGACAAATTCTTAGAAATGCACAACCTGCCAAGACTGAATCAGGAAGAAATAGAAAATATGAACAGACCAATCACAAGCACTGAAATTGAAACTGTGATTAAAATTCTTCCAACAAACAAAAGCCCAGGATCAGATGGCTTCACAGGCAAATTCTATCAAACATTTAGAGAAGAGCTAACACCTATCTTTCTCAAACTCTTCCAAAATATAGCAGAGGGAGGAACACTCCCAGACTCATTCTGTGAGGCCACTATCATTCTGATACCAAAACCAGACAAAGATGTCACAAAGAAAGAAAACTACAGACCAATATCACTGATGAACATAGATACAAAACTCCTCAATAAAATACTAGCAAACTGAATACAACACCACATTAAAAAGATCATACACTATGATCAAGTGGGGTTTATCCCAGGAATGCAAGCCTTCTTCAATATACACAAATCAATCAGCGCGATACACCATATTAGCAAATTGAAGGAGCAAAACAATACGATCATCTCAATAGATGCACAAATAGCTTTCAACAGAATTCAACACCCATTTATGATAAAAAACCCTCCAGAAAGTCGGCATAGAGGGAACTTTCCTTCATATAATAAATGCTATATATGACAAACCCACAGCCAACATCATCCTCAATGGTGAAAAACTGAAACCATTTCCACTAAGATCAGGAACAAGACAAGGTTGCCCACTGCCACCACTATTATTCAACATACTTTTGGAAGTTTCAGCCACAGCAATCAGAGAAGAAAAGGAAATAAAAGGAATCCAAATCAGAAAAGAAGTAAAGCTGTCACTGTTTGCAGATGACATGATACTATACATAGAGAATCCTAAAGATGCTACTAGAAAACTACTAGAGCTAATCATTGAATTTGGTAAAGTAGCAGGATACAAAATTAATGCACAGAAATCTCTTGCATTCCTATACACTAATGATGAAAAATCTGAAAGTGAAATCAAGAAAACACTCCCCTTTACCAATGCAACAAAAAGAATAAAATATCTAGGAATAAACCTACCTAAGGAGACAAAAGACGTGTATGCAGATAATTATGACACTGATGAAAGAAATTAAAGTGATACAAATAGATGGAGAGATATACCATGTTCTTGGGTTGGAAGAATCAACACTGAGAAAATGACTCTACTACCCAAAGTAATCTACAGATTCAATGCAATCCCTATCAAACTACCACTGGCATTTTTCACAGAACTAGAACAAAGAGTTCAGAAGTTGTAGGGAAACACAAAAGACCCCGAATAGCCAAAGAAATCTTGAGAACGAAAAATGGAGCTGGAGGAATCAGGGTCCCTGACTTCAGACTATACTACAAAGCTACAGTAATCAAGACAGTATGGTACTGGCACAAAACCAGAAATATAGATCAATGGAACAGGATAGAAAGCCCAGAGATAAACCCACGCACATATGGTCACCTTATCTTTGATAAAGGAGGCAAGAATATACAGTGGAGAAAAGACAGCCTCTTCATTAAGTGGTGCTGGGAAAACTAGACAGCTACATGTAAAAGAACGAAATTAGAACACTCCCTAACACCATACACAAAAATGAACTCAAAATGGATTAAAGACCTAAATGTAAGGCCAGACACTATCAAACCCTTAGAGGAAAACATAGGCAGAACACTCTATGACATAAATCACAGCAAGACCCTTTTTGACCCACCTCCTAGAGAAATGGAAATAAAAACAAAAATAGACAAATGGGACCTAATGATACTTAAAAGCTTTTGCACAGCAAAGGAAACCATAAAGGAGAAAAAGACAACCATCAGAATGGGAGAAAATATTTTCAAATGAAGCAACTGACAAAGGATTAATCTCCAAAATTTACAAGCTGCTCATACAGCTCAATATTAAAAAAACAAACAACCCGATCCAAAAATGGGCAGAAGACCTAAATAGACATTTCTCCAAAGAAGATATACAGATTGCTAACAGACACATGAAAGAATGCTCAACATCATTAATCGTTAGAGAAATGCAAATCAAAACTACAATGAGATATCATCTCACACCGTCAGAATTGCCATCATCAAAAAATCTACAAACAATAAATGCTGGAGAGGGTGTGGAGAAAAGGGAACACTCTTGCACTGTTGGTGGGAATGTAAATTGATACAGCCACTATGGAGAACAGTATGGAGTTTCCTTAAAAATCTCCAAATATAACTACCATACGACCCAGCAATCCCACTACTGGGCATATACCCTGAGAAAACCATAATTCAAAAGGAGTCATGTACCAAAATGTATATTGCAGCTCTATTTATAACAGCCAGGACATGGAAGCAACTGAAGGGTCCATCAACACATGAATGGATAAAGATGATATGGCATATATATACAATGGAATATTACTCAGCCGTAAAAAGGAAAGAAAATGAGTTATTTGTAGTGAGGTGGATGGATCTAGAGACTGTCATACAAAGTGAAGTAAGTCAGAAAGAGAAAAACAAATACCATATGCCAACATATATATGGAATCTAATTTAAAAAATGATCATGAAGAACCTAGGGACAAGATGGGAATAAAGATGCAGACCTACTAGAGAATGGACTTCAGGATATGGGGAGGGGGAAGGGTAAGCTGGTACAAAGTGAGAGAGTGGCATGGACACATATACACTACCAAAGGTAAAATACATAGCTAGTGGGAAGCAGCCGCATAGCACAGGGAGATCATCTAGGTGCTTTGTGACCACCTAGAGGGGTGGGATAGGGAGGGTGGGAGGGAGGGAGATGCAAGAAGGAAGAGGTAAGGGGACATATGTATATGTATAACTGATTCACTTTGTTATAAAGCAGAAACTAACACACCGTTGTAAAGCAATTATACTCCAATAAAGATGTTAAAAAAAAAAAAAAGTCAGCTGGCAACTTGGCCTCTTTAAGATTATCCTGTGAGTGCTCTGTGGATGTGTTCACCTTAACCTTGATTTCCATCCTTCCTAATTCCTGTTCTGCATTTATATTTGTTCCATAAATCCCATTCTTCTTGACATGCTTCCTATCTACAAGTTGGTATTTACCAAAGGACCCTCCACCAATCAAAACACTTTACATCACCACTTCCCTATATTTGTCAGTCATGTATTAGAGGTTGGCAAATATCTTCCATAAAGAGTCAGATAGTACTTTAGGCTTTGCAGGCCAGAGGGTATCTGTTGCAACTATTTAACTCTGCCATTGTAATGTGAAGGCAGTCATACATAATGGGAAAGAATGAGTGTAGCTCTGTTCCAAAAAACCCTTTATTTACAAAAGTAAGTGATTAACTGGATTTGGCCCTTGAGTATAGTTTGCTGACCTCTGAACCATGACTGTTCAGATGGGGAGAGAAACCTCTTCTTAGTGGGAGGACAGTTACACTCTCTTTGTGTTGATGTAAACGCAAACACCATTTTTTTTGGCTGCATGGCATAGTCGTGAAGAGTATAGGCTTGGTGTTAGAAAAACTACAAGCTCTGTGATCTTGGGAAAGTGTCAAACTTTCAAATCTTTTTTTTTTCCTCATCTGTAAAATGGGATAATGATAATATATACCCCAAAGATTTGTTATGAGATAAAATGAGAAAATGTATATAAAGTGGACAGTATAGTTATGTCATATTTCAGGGTTTTGTTTTTAGAAAGTGACCTCCGGATGTAGTAAATTAATTATATTGATACAAATTCCTTTATAAAATCTTTTGTAATCAGTGTCTTGTTAGGCATTATTACTAATGATGACAGTTCAAGATTAAATAAGAACAAAAGCAAGGAAGCAAAATGAAAGCTATAAGAGCAAACCAGAATCTTTAAGTTTGAAAGATTCCATGGACTCTATCTGTTCTGTTTGTACAATTTGTAACCTTATTACCTTGGAAATTGTTTTAAGTTAATAAAAAAAACTATGAACACTTGATGATGACTTTTTATACATAAACACTATGTGAAAAAGAGATGAGATATCTATTAGGAAGAGGGCATTTGAAGTGGTTCTCAACCATACACTAGAAGTGAGTCGCTTAGATGAACAGTATTTATTTGAAATCATAGTACTCTGAATCTGAGCTTCTGAGAAATTGCCCATGTTTCCTCTTCATTGCTTTGTCCCAGCAAAACTGGGGCATATACTTTCTAGCCTCTAAACTCAAAGCTAGTATGTTTACCTCATCAATTTTGTTGAATATGTTCACATTCCCTGAAGGAAATAAATTAAGAACAAACATATTATTTTAGTATGATCCTAAATGGAAATGGTACAAAATATGAATCTATTTAATAAGTATTAATGTTCAAGTTTGGTTGACTTAATACACATTGAGTAAAAACTATGTCTTTACTGCTGCTTTAGGAAAAGTGTAATGTGCTAAATTCAGAATGTATTTTTCAAATTCTCTTCCTGTGATATAATTGTTTCACCGATAAGCCTTGATATAAGGATTTGACTATAGTGGCAGACTGAATGCCTGGGATGATTCCATTGGACCATTAGATCATAGCTAGTGCCAGACAGGTCCCATAGAAGCTGAGGACCTGTACTCTACTTTGTATATATAGAGAAGAAACTCCATTAATGTTTGTCAGTTTGAATTTATTCCTATAGTAGATTGCTCAGTGTGAATGCATACATACTCTATTATTTTTAAAGTTAGAATTCTACACTGTGTGTTTAGAGAGCTTCCAAATTTTTCTGAGCAATGGCAAAAGATAAGATTTACAATGATATACAAAGAAAATTTGGTGGTGATGCTATCTAAGAACATTTTGGAGCATGTACAGCAAATATCCAAATAATCAAGATCTTGTCTGCACCTTCTTGAGGTTTTCAAGATGTCCATAGTTTCCTATAAAATATAATTTCTAGACTAGTGAGTTTCCATATTTGTTTTTTAATGTAATTCAAATGCCCTACTTTATATTTATGTCCTGTGTTTTATTATAAATGTGTTTTCAAAAACATTTTCTCTTGATGAGTTTACTATAATATGCTAAGCCCCATGAATAAAATCACTCAATCTCTTTTCAAGAATATTGTAGCAATAGGCAAAACTTTAAAAAATTCCATTTAATACAGATTGCAACATGGAAAAGATATATTTTTGATTCCTAAATAGCATGTGATATACATTTAGAATGAACATCAATATTTAAAACCACTCTTCTTATTAGGACTCAGAAATTATTGTCAGTTTAAAACAATTTGTGCTGGTAAATGTATACATAGTGACATATACTCTGGCACGGTATAGAAAAGCGAAGATAGTTTTTCAGCTCTTGCTAAATTAAGAAAAGAAAGGATTCAAGTGGGATTTATATTCTGTAGTAGTTCTGTTGCACAGTGGGAAAGATAAAGCTATAAGGCAATAGGACTCTTAGATAATTTTCTCCTAGACCTACAGTCTGTGTTTTTAACTGTATTTAGATTTTTAAACTTCTTTCAGTGCAATTGAATAACACCAAAAGTTTTAATTTTAAGTGGCAGATTTTTTTTTTTTCTGGGAAAAACAACACAATGTCTCTTTCATTCTTTCTTTGCTGCTCATAATAATGGTATGTTTTTGTCTGTCTTCTTTTCATTATCTTTCAAGCCTTCCTGTAACTGAGTACTAAAACTGGAATCGTTGGCTGTTTTGGGGAGTCCCATAACTTTCCCTGTGTGTATAGGTCCCATGAGGACAATGCTTGTCTTACTCCTCATCAGAGTTAATGTTGACCCAGCTATCTGTTGAGGGGAAAAACGAAAGCGTTGAAAAGTATGTACCCTCCCCAGCTTTTTAGGGAGGGAGATGTGGGGCTGGGATTTTCTCAAAGCGAATTTTATCAAATGCATGACTCTCCCTGTGCACTCATTGGCTGGCAAGATGCAGAGAACTCCAGATTACTGAACTCCTACTGGGATACCAGAAATAGATAAATATGACCAAGGATTTCCAAATCCTCAGCCAGCCAATCAGAGGATATGACCATAACAGAATGGCTACAGTGTGTTTTGCACATGACTGTAAAGCCCTAGACAACTGGACTTGAATTCTTGATATGTAGTGATTTTGCATTAAAATGATCAGACAAGTTTTGGCTGGCTTGTGCCTCAGAATGCTGGGATCAATTATTATTTGGGAATCAGCTGTTTCTTTTTTTCTGATAGGAAACATTGTGATGGAAGGAATTATTACATTGTCACATTGTTTTAAAAGCTGAGCTCCAGGCAGCTTTTGCTCATCCCTGGCTGATTCAGCCTGATCAGGACTGATGGGAGATCAACTTCTGGTTCTTGCCATAAACCTGCTTCATCATCTGGGAAAGTGCAACTGCAAACCATTATTTCATATTTTCAAGAGTTTATGATAAATTTAGCTGGTACTCTGAATTCAACAATAAATTAAAAGCTTTCATATTTTATTATTTTAAAAGGAAGAGCTCTGAGCACCACAGCATACTTTCACAGTATTTCTAAGGAAGGTTTGGCACAAGAATATTAAAGTTTCAGTACCAGATATTTAAGCTGTAACTCCATAACCAAAGTTCTTTGGTTTTTAAAATTTGTTTTACTAGTCAACATGATTGGCCCAGTATTAAAAGGCTTGTTTCTTCGTTAGATCCTTAATAAGCAAAATGAAGTTTCAAGGTGTATCAGTTTTCTGATAATTCAAATAAAAACATGTTTACATTAATCTCCTGTGCTTCTATTTTATATATAGGCTAAATGTCCTTAGCTATTTCCTTCACTCTAGCAAATACATATGATCATAAGGTGAGGAATTTTTAATTTACTTTAATATCTTTACCTAGAATAAATGTAAATCTCATGTCTTAAGCAGGAACATTTGGAAAACAGTGCCTTTTCCTAATTCTTCCTGTCAAAACACATGCCTCAATTTAAACACATCCAACAAAATATTTGCACATAATGTAGAGTATTTATAATATTTTGTAAGGTTGTAGAGTTTATATATGTTGTTCATAAATCAAGGTCTGCATAACCAAGAAATATGTGCACAGCATTTATAACAATTGAATGGCATTAACTGTAGGTTTCTGAACTTATCTCAGACAGGAATTGGGTCTTTTAATTTTTTCCCAATGAAATTTATTTCCCTGTCTAAAATGGTAGTTCAATAAATATTGTTATCTTACTACCTACATACCAGATTGGTAAATTTAATTAAAATTAATTTAAGAATAATACTCAGTGAACATTAGTGAAGCTCTTTGGAGCACTCTTAGATATTTTGGGTTAATTATTTCTTTTATTATATAATAACTCTATGAGATAGAAACTATTATTATCTAAGCTTTATAGATCCTAACACTGAGGCAGGGGAATAGTAATCCCTTACTTTAATCTGCACAGCTACCTTGAATACAGTGATAGAGCAGGACATGAGCTTAATCTTTTTTTTTCTTTTTTTCCAGTTTTATTGCGATATACTTGATATATAACATTGTATAAATTTCAGGCATACAACATAATGATTTTATATATTATAAATTATTAAATGAATGCCACAATAGGTTTAGTAAACATCCATCACCTCACATAGTTACTAAGTTTTTTTCTTGTATTGAGAACTTTAAGATCTATGCTCTTAACTTTCAAATATACAATACAGTATTGTTAGCTATAGTCACCATGCTGTACATTACATCCCAAGAACTTATTTATCTTGTAACTGGAAGTTTCTACCTTTTGGCCTCCTTCACCAAATTCTCCCACCATTCCTGTCCCCTAACCCTCAACCTCTGTTTCTAGGAGCTGTTTTTTTTTTTTGGATTCTACATATAAGTGAGGTCATAGAGTATTTGTCTTTCTCTGATTTATTTCACTTAGTGGAATGCTCTCAAGTTTCATCTATATTGTTGCAAATGGCAGGATTTCCTTTTATTTTTAAAATAAATTTATTTATTTGTTTTTGGCTGTGTTGGGTCTTTGTTGCTGCACATGGGCTTTCTCTAGTTGCGGCGAGCGGGGGCTACTCTTCGTTGTGTTGTGCGGGCTTCTCATTGCAATGGCTTCTCGTTGCAGAGCACGGGCTCTAGGCACACGGGCTTCAGTAGTTGTGGCTCACAGGCTCAGTAGTTGAGGCTCTCAGACTCAGTAGTTGTGGCTCACGAGCTCTAGAGCGCAGGCTCAGTAATGGCATGAGCTTAATATTAATAGCTCATGTTGCTTACCACTAGACTACCTGACTCCATCAAAGATTTTGGAAACCCATTCTATGTATTGACTTTTAAATGCTCAGAGAACAGAAGCAGGAATACCCCATCACCCCATTCTTTTGGAGTTCATAGTGCACAGGTATAGCCAAATATCCAAATAAACAAAACAGTGTGATGTGTGTTACAATGAATATACACACCAATTTTTAAATTAAATTTTTTATTTTAAGATTTTTATTAAATTAATATTTTTTATTTAATAAACATTTAAACAATAAAAAATTTATTTAAAAAATACAAATATACATACCAATGTCCACAGGAGACCAGAATGGGGAGCAGTGCGTTTGCCTGATGGAGCTAGAGAAAGTATCCCTGAGGAAGTGAAATTTGTGCTGGATCTTAAAGGAATAGTAGAAAATTTCTGGGTGAACTTGTAGTGAGAATCCCATAGATGAGTAAACAGAATGAGGGGAGGCTTGCAGGCGTAAATTTCAGTAAAGCATTTTACTTAACCAGGAAGTTGAGTTGCCTCATATTTTTCCTGTCTGCATGGTAGTCTGAAGTTTAATACCAGCTTACTTATAGAGTTCTAATTCTTTTTTCTGTTTAAACCCAGTGGCACTGCCAGAAATTTGTGAATAAAACATTTAGAGTCAAAGAAAGATCTATAGTTATTTGCTATTCAGGTACTATTTATTTATAATTTCTTGTGCATCAGAGTAAGGATACTGATCTAAGGAGGTCAGTATCTGATTTTCTTATCAAAATTAAAAGAAATCTTATGAATTTACAGTGGATTGCAAATATTGCAGATGGAAAGGAGGGAAATCAGTAGAAACAGAAATCCTGACAGTGCTATGAAATGACAATCTAAACATCATGAGGACAAGAATCTTTGTCCATTGCTATATCCTCAGTACTAGAATATTCTTGGCAAAATGTGGGCACATTAAATATTGTTGAATGTTTTTGAGTGAAATAACAACTAGGTATGAAGAAAACATACAGAAACAACTAATATAAAAACATAGCTATTGGGAGTCATTTAGAATAATTGATGGCAAAAATATACATCTATAGCTAGGTGTATAAAACAGTATATAACAGGTAATGCTCAGAATGAATCAGGAAAGACAGGAAAGGATTAAATCATCCTGAATACTTTGTATAATAAAATGTGGAGAATTTTTACCTTTTAGAAAAAATTTAAAAATGAATAGAATAAAAAGAATCAGTGATCAAAGCAATAAATTTCTCTTTCAGAAAATTTACTTTTATTAAATATATTCTAACAATGTTAATAAATCAAGTGTTATTGTAATCTAATAATTTCATTTAAATGTGCGCTAATTTAAATACACAATAACTACTACAATGTTTCTTCATCTAAAATAGGCGAATTTGAAGTTGACTTCTATTGACAGCAACTTATATAATAATGACAATTAATTAAAACCACAATATAGTTGAGGAGTTTTTTCCAGGGTTTGCTTTAATAGTTTTCATTATTATAGGGTTTAGTTATTTAAAGAGAGTGAAAGTATTGACTTTTTTGATTCATTTTAAACAATTAAATATGAAAAGTTTCTCTCTTTTTACTGCAATTGAAACATAGGTAATTCAACTGTTTATGTGCTGGCTTATGTTACTTTAAATCAAAATGATCCTTTTTAACAACTGTTTATGACCTAAACCATTAACTAGGCCTCCCAAAATTGAACATAGCTCTTGATAACTATCCTTCTCTAAAAAACGAGAATAAGAAAGATTTTATTTTTTCTTTGTGATCATACATATTTTATTTCTTGACCTCATTGTAATATACTAACTAGGTCCCCCATGACGATCTTGAAACAGGAATGGGGCATTGTTTGGTTTCATTCCTAATTTTAAATGCAGTGAATATGAAATCTCACCATATGTTTTATGGATGCTTTTTATTAATAAGTTTCACAAACTTATTCATTTCTATTCCTAGTTCACTTTTTAAAAATTAATAAATATTTAATTTTTGAATAGTTTTAGATTTATAGAAAAAATGTGAAAATATTACATATACCCTATACCTGTTTTCCCTTATTATTAACATTTTACATTAGTATGGTACATTTTGTCATGATTAACAAACAAATACTGATACACTTTTATTAATTAAAATCCGTACTTTACTCAGATTTCTTCAGTTTTTACCTCAGGTACTTCCTCTGTCCCAGGATTCCATCCTTGATACCATGTTACATTTAACCATTTTGTCGCCTTCAGTTACTCTTGGCTGTGGCAGGTTCCCAGACTTTCCTTGTTTTCTGTGACCTTGACAGTTTTATTTATTTGGTGGCAGGGGGCAGGAGAGGGTAAGTCCTAGGTACTAGTCAGGTATTTTGTGTACTACCTATATTGGTATTCGTATGTTAATTTTTTCAGGATTACACTGACGTTAGAAATTTTGGGGAGGAAGACCACAGAGATAAAATGTTCTCATCACACCATATCAAGGGTCCATACTATCAACATGACTTATCACTGTTGATGTTAACCTTGATAGCCAGCTAGAGCTAGTGTTTGTTAAGTTTCTCCACTTTAATGTTACTCTTTTTCCCTCTTATTACATTCTTTGGAAGGAAGACACTAGGTGAAGGCCACACTTCAGGAGTAAGCAGTTATATTCTCCATCCCTGAGGGTTAAGTGTCTACATAAATTATTTGGAATTCTTCTGCATGGGATAATTGCCTATTCTCTCACATGTATTTATTTATTCAATCATTTATTTATATCAGTATGGAATCATGGATATTTATTTTATACTTGGTTTATAATACAATACTACTCTGTTTATTTTGCTGCTCAGATTGTTCCAGATTTGACTATTGGGATGTTTTTCAGTTGGCTCTTGGGTCCCTTTGACATATCCCATTATTGTGTTTCTCTTTGAGTACTTCCTTATTTAGTGGCACTGCACAATGCTCCAGGTTCATCCTGTATATTTCCTTTCCCATTCTTAGAATCAGCCATTTCTCCAAGGATCCTTGATTCTTTTGAATAGAAAATTGTATTAGAAACCAAGACCTAGGCACTAGATGTGCTGCTTGTTACTGAGGCATGATGGCTTCTAGGCCTTTTTAGCTGACAAAATGAGTAAATATATGTGTGTATACTAATCCATACATGCACAAATCTACTACTATTTCTCTATATAACACTCTATATTTATATTATGCTAAACTTCAGTTTATACTGATGTCTCCAACTCTAATGCATTACCTCATGGATCATTGTAGCCACCTCCTCTTGATTCTCTGTGACCTTCCACTCCAACAGTGAGACTCCTGGCCCCCATCCCTCTATGATCCACTTATTTAATTATTCAGTATACATATATAGTGGGTTTTGAATTGATAACCCATACCTCCATGGGAAACAACTTTATAGTGCTATGTGCAGTTCCTTTTGCTTTTAGTCTTATAGACTCCACATATTTCCAGTTACTTAGGTCAGCAACATTTTCCCCTATCCCCTTTAGGAAGGTTAATACATTTGTAATATAGATAGATTCTTTAGTCACATTCTTCATTCCATCTAGGGATCTCCTGACCTCCTAAATGAATTTTTTTTAAGTTGCATACATGAAGTTACCCTCTGTGCTGCTGGTGTCATGTATCCACCATTACAGTACCATACAGGATAGTTTCACCAATGTAAAAATTATCTGCACTGTTGGTGGAAATGTAACTTGATACAACCATTATGGAAAACCGTATGGAGGTTCCTTAAAAAACTTAAAAATAGAACTACCATATGACCCAGCAATCCCACTACTGGGGATATACCCTGAGAAAATCATAATTCAAAGAGATTTATGTACCATAATGTTCATTGCAGCACTATTTACAATAGCCAGGACATGGAACCAACCTAAATGTCCATTGACAGAAGAATGGATAAAGAAGATATGGCACATATATACAATGGAATATTACTGAGCCATAAAAAGGAACAAAATTGAGTTGTTTGTAGTGAGGTTGATGGACCTAGAGTCTGTCATACAGAGTGAAGTAAGTCAGAAATAGAAAAAAAAAATACTGTATGCTAACACATATATATGGAATCCCCCCCCCCAAAAAAAAATGGTACTGATGAACCTAGTTGCAGGGCAGAAATAAAGAGGTAGACATAGAGAATGGACTTGAGGACATGGGGTGGGAAGGCAAAGCTGTGGCAAGGTGAGAGTAGCATTGACATATACACACTACTGAGTGTAAAATAGTTGGCTGGTGGCAGGCAGCAGCATAGCAGTGAGATTGGCTCGGTACTTTGCGATGACCTAGAGAGGTAGGTTAGGGAGGATGGGAGGGAGGCTTAAGAGGAAGGGGATATGGGGACATGTGTATGCATATGGGTGATTCGTTTTGTTGTGTAGCAGAAACTAACACAGTATTGTGAAGCAATTATACTCGAATAAAGATCTATTTAAAATTTTTTTCTGTGCTTCACCTAATCAACCTCTCTCCTTCCCATCATCTCTGACAATCCATTTTAACAATAAGAACTTATATAACAGTGACTGAAGGTGCTAGCCTAGGGAGTACTATTGGCTGTTTCCTTTATTTGACTTATTATTATTTAATCAATCATGAGTCTCCTTATACTCCTTTATTTTAAAAATATTCTGAGATCTGACATTTCTGAGTCCATAAAATTAGTTTTTCTAAATTTATTGGGATGAATTAGCAACCACACATTTTGTATTCCTGGACAGACCTTGTTTTCTATTGTGTAAACTCTGTCCAGAAACACCTTGGGATGTTAAAACTGAGAACTTTGCTTTTTAATGATACAAATAATACTTTTCATATTACCTGTTTATACTGAATCAACTGTGCCATCATAGTAAAAGAAATTTCCCTTATGTGTGCCTAATTTTAATTATAATAGCCTGCTATGGATCTGATACATTCTATAAAACTAACTATACCATATGATAAATGGTCTCTTAGTTATGTCATGAAATTTTCTTTTTCATTAAAAATTTCTACTGTGGCATATAAATATAGGGGACACTATAGTTGTCTCTCCAACATCCCTTTTGCCATTCCTCTTATGTGTAGCAGTCATGTAATTTAGTAGCAGTCAATCCCATCCCAAACTCTAGTGGTGAATCTTGACTTGTAACAAAGTCTTCAGTCAACCAGCACATGGCATTCCCTTGGCCACAGGATTTAGCACAGTGGTAATCAGTGTAACACTCAGCAATTTTTTAGATTGCTATGGGATGATATCCGTTCTCTCTCTCCTGGATGTAAGTGAGGAACTATGACCCCAGTCATTGATGACATCCATATTGTGACCCTGAGTGAAACCAACCTGAAAACATAGCTCATGTAAGAAGGCAGAGGTGAGAAATGTCAGAGATGTAGACCTAGAACCTTTATCTCATTCTACCTGAAACCTACCTCAGGACATTTCGGTAATATGCTAAAGTAAATCCTCTTATTTAAGTTGCTTTATGTTTTCTCTTATTAGCAATTCAAAGTACTCAAACAATAAGTACAACTGGGAAAAATGAAGGTTTAGGCTGTTTAAAATTCAGTAGATTAACATTCCAGTATATCTACTTTGAGCCTGCTTTGTCAGTTCTTCCTTCTTTCTCAGCTCTTTCTGAGCACTTATTTTTATATTGTAGATTACTTTTATCTATCACATCTAGACAATCTGCTTAAAATGTGAAAGAAATTATTTTCATGAATTAAAATTTTCCAAGGGCTCTAGCAGCATAGGGCTCAGGCATAAAATGAAATAAATATAAATAAAATAAAGATTTTAAATAATATACTTCTATGATTCTTATAACTTTTCTTTATTATAATTATTTTGTATCTCCGGGACATCAAAATATTGTACAAATATAAGACTAGCTATTTTCTACTCTGCACCTAATATAGTAATTAAGAACTTCAAATATTTTATATGCATTTTAAACTGAATAATATAGATGGGTATTAATACTACAATTAAGCTGTTCTTGAATATTTGGTTTTGGTCAGTTTTATAAGTATATAAATATTTATCTTCCTGTTTTTACAACTCCTTGCCCAATTTGCTTCATAGTAGATTAATATTAATTGAAAATTTACTGTGTGTCAGGGATTTTGTTACAGTTTAAACTCTTCTAACTGTCTTAACAGGTAGGTATACCAATTCATTTTGTAGATCAGACCAGTGGCCCCCAACCTTTTTGGCACCAGGGACTGGTTTCATGGAAGACAATTTTTCCATGGATGGGCTGGGGGGTAGGGGGTGGGAATGGTTCAGGTGGCAATGCGAGCAATGGGGAGCGGCAGATGAAGCTGCTCTCATTCGCCCACTGCTCACCTCCTGCTGTGCAGCCCAGTTCCTAACAGGCCACAGACCAGTACCAGTCCTCGGCCCGGGGGTTGGGGACCCCTGGATTAGATGACTGAGATTCAGATCGATTTGGTCTCCTCCCCAAAATCACACAGTAGCTCGAGGGGTGTTTGAGACCTAGGCCTGTCTGACTCCAGAGTCACTTAATTTACTCGGTGAATTTTCAAGATCCATGATTCTCCCATCTCTTTTTTTCCTCTCAGCGCCTGCCCACTCGTGTATAAGAACAGTAGTGTTTTAATCTAGCCTACAACACTCTTTGTGAGGGAAGGAGGTAGGAAAGTGGGAGAAGAGGAAGGAGGAGGAATAGAGCTCTCTCATGGCCAGGTTCACTGCTGGAGCAAATCAAATCAATTCAGGAAATTCTAAAGAATAAGCACATGTGGTGGACAGCAGAATAGACATGTTGAAAGTGGCATCCCCGATGTTCTGTGGTGAAAACATGGATGATAGATGAATTGCCATCTTTCTTAGAGACTCTGATAGTGTGGAAACTCCTTGTAGAGGCATGATTCTAAAAGAAATCCCCATGTTCTTTTGAGACTCAAATTTATTTACTTATTTATTTTCCCTCTGTAGTCGGGGAGAGGGGGAAGTGAGTGGCACATCCTTTTTAGCCTCCCATAACATGGCCCATATGGAACTCCTTTTGTTTGACAATTCCTTTGATGCTAAATTGGTAGTGATTAATCCCTTTTAAATTATATATAGTATTGCATCTTGCTGGCAAAGCCTTTTAACTTTTTACAAATTTTTTTCACTTAAAAATTCTTAGTGACTTAAAACTTCCAAGAAAGATATATGAGACACTGGAATTTTCACTTTTTTAAGAGTAGAAGTTCATTACGTAAAACTATTCTTTCAGTCCTGCTGATACCAGAGAACAGTTAAATAAGTGAACGTTATATATTTTTATTATTATTTTACCAAGCTTAGTGACTCCTCTGAAGCCATCATAGTAAAATTTCACTTAGGGAAAAACCACACTGAGTTATGTGGTAAGATATGAGGACAATTCATGTCTACCTGAAAAATGGAAGTATTATAGAATAGATTCAATTATGAAATTCAATTATGAAAGATTCTTGAACTCAAGTGCTCTAATTCTTTATATCTTTGGAGAGCACTGAGTAGTAACGACTAGTAAGTAGACTTTTCTATAGCTAGATGAAAGGGAAAAGACATTTGAAATGTTTCTGCTCATTCAAATCAAATAAATATTTAATTTTTAAGTTGATCACTCCAAACATCTAAATAAAAATAAACAAATAGACGTGGACTGTCATCCCTCAGTATTCTGAGGGATGACAAGGAGATTGGTTCCAGAACACCTTGTAGATACCAAAATCCAGAGGTGCTCAAGTCCCTTACATAAAATGGTCTAGTACAGTTGTTCCTCTGCATCCATGGATATAGAGTGCCTACAGTATTAGGTATTTAAATAAAATAATTTCCTCCTTCATATGGACCAATTTTTCTAATTGATTCAATTAGCTAAAAAAGAGAAAATCTCCCTTTCCATCTAATTACGTAGGTCTGAAATTTTTATATGGAAAAGTCTTCAGAGCAGCAATATGGTTGGATATAAGTGTGTTGGAGTTGGAATCACTGGGTAGGAGGAGATTTTTTTGAAGATGCCTGTGCTTTGCAAACCAACTCTATTTTTCCCTTGGAGTTCATTATTTTATATTTTTATTTATTTTTATTTTTCTTACATCTTTATTGGAGTATAATTGCTTTACAATGGTGTGTTAGTTTCTGCTTTATAACAAAGTGAATCAGTTATACATACACATATGTTCCCATATCTCTTTCCTCTTACGTCTCCCTCCCTCCCACCCTCCATATCCCACCCCTCTAGGTGGTCACAAAGCACCGAGCTGGTCTCCTTGTGCTATGCAGCTGCTTCCCATTAGCTATCTATTTTAGGTTTGGTAGTGTACATATGTCCATGCCACTCTCTCACTTTGTCACAGCTCACCCTTCCCCCTCCCTATATTCTCAAGTCCGTTCTCTAGTAGGTCTGTGGCTTTATTCCTCTTTTGCCCCTAGGTTCTTCATGACATTTTTTTTTTCTTAAATTCCATATATATGTGTTAGCATATGATATTTCTCTTTCTCTTTCTGACTTCACTCTGTATAACAGACTCCAGGTCCATCCACCTCATTACAGATAACTCAATTTCGTTTCTTTCTATGGCTGAGTAATATTCCATTGTATATATGTGCCACATCTTCTTTATCCATTCATCTGATGATGAACCCTTAGGTTGTTTCCATCTCGGAGCTATTGTAAATAGAGCTGCAATGAACATTTTGGTACATGACTCTTTTTGAATTATGGTTTTCTCAGGGTATATGCCCAGTAGTGGGATTGCTGGGTCATATGGTAGTTCTATTTGTAGATTTTTAAGGAACCTCCATACTGTTCTCCATAGTGGCTGTAACAATTCACATTCCCACCAGCAGAGCGAGAGTGTTCCCTTTTCTCCACACCCTCTCCAGCATTTATTGTTTGTAGATTTTTTGATGATGGCCACTCTGACTGGTGTGAGATGATATCTCATTGTAGTTTTGACTTGTATTTCTCTAATGATTAATGATGTTGAGAATTGTTTCATGTGTTTGTTGGCAGTCTGTATATCTTCTTTGGAGAAATGTCTGTTTAGGTCTTCTGCCCATTTTTGGATTGGGTCGTTTGTTTTTTGTTGTTGAACTGCATGAGCTGCTTATAAATTTTGTAGATTAATCCTTTGTCAGTTGCTTCATTTGAAAATATTTTCTCCCATTCTGAGGGTTGTCTTTTGTTCTTGTTTATGGTTTCCTTTGCTATGCAAAAGCTGTCAAGTTTCGTTAGGTCCCATTTGTTTATTATTGTTTTTATTTCCATTTCTCTAGGAGGGGAGTCAAAAAGGATCTTGCTGTGATTTATGTCATAGAGTATTCTGACTATGTTTTCCTCTAAGAGTTTGATAGTTTCTGGCCTTACATTTAGGTCTTTAATCCATTTTGATCTTATTTTTGTATATGGTGTTAGGGAGTGATCTAATCTCATACTTTTACATGTACCTGTCCAGTTTTCCCAGCACCACTTATTGAAGAGACTGTCCTTTCTCCACTGTACATTTCTGCCTCCTTTATCAAAGATAAGGTGACCATATGTGCGTGGGTTTATCTCTGGGCTTTCTATCCTGTTCCGTTGATCTATCTGTCTGTTTTGGGGCCAGTAGCATACTGTCTTGATTACTGTAGCTTTGTAGTATAGTCTGAAGTCAGGGAGCCTGATTTCTCCAGCTCCATTTTTCGTTCTCAAGATTGCTTTGGCTATTCAGGGTCTTTTGTGTTTCCATACAAATTGTGAAATTTTTGTTCTAGTTCTGTGAAAAATGCCAGTGGTAGTTTGGTAGGGATTGCATTGAATCTGTAGACTGCTTTGGGTAATAGAGTCATTTTCACAATATTGATTCTACCAATCCAAGAACATGATATATCTCTCCATCTATTTGTATCATCTTTCATTTCTTTCATCAGTGTCTTATAAATTTCTGCATACAGGTCTTTTGTCTCCTTAGGTAGATTTATTCCTAGATATTTTATTCTTTTTGTTGCAGTGGTAAATGGGAGTGTTTTCTTGATTTCATTTTCAGATTTTTCATCATTAGTGTATAAGAATGCCAGAGATTTCTGTGCATTAATTTGGTATCCTGCTACTTTACCAAATGCATTGATTAGCTCTAGTAGTTTTCTGGTAGCATCTTTAGGATCCTCTACATATAGTATCATGTCATCTTCAAACAGTGACAGCTTTACTTCTTCTTTTCCGACTTGGATTCCTTTTATTTCCTTTTCTTCTCTGATTGCTGTGGCTAAAACTTCCAAAACTATGTTGAATAAGCGTGGTGAGAGTGGGCAACCTTGTCTTGTTTCTGATCTTGGTGGAAATGCTTTCAGTTTTTCACCATTGAGGACGATGGTGGCTGTGGGTTTGTCATATATGGCCTTTATTATATTGAGGAAAGTTCACTCTATGCCTACTTACTGCAGGGTTTTTATCATAAACGCATTTTGAATTTTGTCGAAAGCTTTCTCTGCATCTATTGAGATGATCATATGGTTTTTCTCCTCAGTTTGATCATGGTGTATGATCCTTTTAATGTGCTGTTGGATTCTGTTTGCTAGTATTTTGTTGAGGAGTTTTGCATCTATGTTCATCAGTGATATTGGCCTGTAGTTTTCTTTCTTTGTGACATCCTTGTCTTTTTTTGGTATCAGGGTGATGGTGGCCTCATAGAATGAGTTTGGGAGTGTTCCTCCCTCTGCTATATTTTGGAAGAGTTTGAGAAGGATAGGTCTTAGCTCTTCTCTAAATGTTCAATAGAATTCGCCTGTGAAGCCCTCTGGTCCTGGGCTTTTGATTGTTGGAAGATTTTTAATCATAGTTTCAATTTCAGTGCTTGTGATTGGTCTGTTCATATTTTCTATTTCTTCCTGATTCAGTTTTGGCAGGTTGTGCATTTCTAAGAATTTGTCCATTTCTTCTAGGTTGTCCATGTTATTGGCATAGAGTGGCTTGTAGTACTCTCTCATGATCTTTTGTATTTCTGCAGTGTCAGTTGTTACTTCTTCTTTTTCATTTCTAATTCTATTGATTTGAGTTGCTTCCTATTTTTTTCTTGATGAGTCTGGGTAATGGTTTATCAATTTTGTTTATATTCTCAAAGAACCAGCTTTTAGTTTTATTGAACTTTGCTATCGTTTCCTTCATTTCTTTTTCATTTATTTCTGATCTGATCTTTATGATTTCTTTCCTTCTGCTAACTTTGGGTTTTTTTTGTTCTTCTTTCTCTAATTGCTTAAGGTGCAAGGTTAGGTTGTTTATTCGAGATGTTTCCTGTTTCTTAAGGTAGGATTGTATTGCTATAAATTTCCCTCTTAGAACTGCTTTTGAGGCATCCCATAGGTTTTGGGTCATCGTGTCTCCATTATCATTTGTTTCTAGGACTTTTTGATTTCCTCTTTGATTTCTTCAGTGATCACTTCGATATTAAGTAGTGTATTGTTTAGCTTCCATGTGTTTGTATTTTTTACATTTCTTTTCCTGTAATTGATATCTAGTCTCACAGCATTGTGGTCAGAAAAGATACTTGATAAAATTTCAATTTTTTAAAATTTACCAAGGCTTGATTTGTGACCCAAGATATGATCTATCCTGGAGAATGTTCCATGAGCACTTGAGAAAAATATGTATTCTGTTGTTTTTGGATGGAATGCGCTATAAATATCAATTAAGTTTATCTTTTTAATGTATCATTTAAATTTTGTGTTTCCTTATTTATTTTCATTTTGGGTGGTCTGTCCATTGGTGAAAGTGGGGTGTTAAAGTCTCCTACTATGAATGTGTTACTGTTGATTTCCCCTTTTATGGCTGTTAGTATTTGCCTTATGTATTGAGGTGCTCCTATGTTGGGTGCATAAATATATACAATTGTTATATCTTTCTCTTGGATTGATCCCTTGATCTTTATGTAGTGTACTTCTTTGTCTCTTCTAATAGTCTTTATTTTAAAGTCTATTTTGTCTGATATGAGAATTGCCACTCCAGCTTTCTTTTGGTTTCCATTTGCAAGAAATATCTTTTTCTATCCCCTTACTTTCAGTCTGTACGTGTCTCCAGGTCTGGAGTGGGTCTCTTGTAGACAGCAAATATATGGGTCTTGTTTTTGTATCCATTCAGCCAATCTGTGTCTTTTGGTGGGAGCACTTAGTCCATTTACATTTAAGGTAATTATCGATATGTATGTTCCTATTCCCATTTGCTTAATTGTTTTGGGTTCGTTATTGTAGGTCTTTTCCTTCTCTTGTGTTTCTTGCCTAGAGAAGTTCCTTTAGCAGTTGTTTTAAACCTGGTTTGGTCGTGCTGAACTCTCTCAGCTTTTGCTTGTCTGTAAAGGTTTTAATTTCTCCATCAAATCTGAATGCGATCCTTGCTGGGTAGAGTAATCTTGGTTGCAGTTTCTTCTCCTTCATCTCTTTAAATATGTCCTGCCAGTCCCTTCTGGCTTGCAGAGTTTCTGCTGAAAGATCAGCTGTTAACCTTATGGGGATTCCCTTGTGTGTTATTTGTTGTTTTTCCCTTGCTGCTTTTAATGTGTTTTCTTTGTATTTAATTTTTGACAGTTTGATTAATATGTTTTCATTTTCTCCTTGGATTTATCCTGTATGCGACTGTCTGTGCTTCCTGGACCTGATTGACTATTTCCTTTCCCATATTAGGGAAGTTTTCAACTATAATCTCTTCAGATATTTTCTCAGTCCCTTTCTTTTTCTCTTCTTCCTCTGGAACCCCTATAATTCGAATGTTGGTGTGTTTAATGTTGTCCCAGAGGTCTGTGAGACTGTCCTCAGTTCTTTTCATTCTTTTATCTTTATTCTGCTCTGCAGTAGTTATTTCCACTATTTTATCTTCCAGGTCACTTATCCGTTCTTCTGCCTCAGTTATTCTGCTATTGATCCCATCTAGGGAATTTCATTTATTGTGTTGTTCATTGTTGTTTGTTTCATCTTTAGTTCTTCTAGGTCCTTCTTAAATGTTTCTTGTATTTTGTCTATTCTATTTCCAAGATTTTGGATCATCTTTACTATCATTATTCTGAATTATTTTTCAGGTAGACTGCCTATTTCCTCTTCATTTGTTAGGTTTAGTGGGTTTTTATCTTGCCCCTTCATCTGCTGTGTGATTTTCTGTCTTCTCATTTTGCTTATCTTACTGTGTTTGGGGTCTCCTTTTTGCAGGCTGCAGGTTCATTGTTCCCATTGTTTTTGGTGTCTGTCCCCAGTGGCTAATGTTGGTTCATTGGGTTGTGTGGGCTTCCCGGTGGAGTGGACTAGTTTCTGTGTTCTGGTGGATGAGGCTGGATCTTGTCTTTCTGGTGGGCAGGTCCACGTCTTGTGGTGTGTTTTGTGGTGTCTGTGGACTTACTATGATTTTAGGCAGCCTCTCTGCCAATGGGTGGGGTTGTGTTCCTGTCTTGCTAGTTGTTTGGCATAGGATGTCCAGCACTGTAGCTTGCTGGTCGTTGATTGAAGCTGGGTGCTGGTGTCGAGATGGAGACCTCTGGGAGATTTTCACCATTTGATATTATGTGGAGCTGGGAGGTCTCTTGTGGACCAGTGTCCTGACGTTGGCTCTCCCACCTCAGAGGCACAGCCCTGACTACTGGCTGCAGCACCAAGAGCCTTTCGTCAACACGGCTTGGAGTAAAAGGGAGAAAAATTAGAAAGAATGAATTACTAGAAGTAGAAAGAAAGAAAGAAAGGAGGGAGGGAGGAAGGAAGGAAGGAAGGAAGGAGGGAAGGAAGGAAAAAAAGAAAGAAAGAAGATAAAGTAAAATAAAGTAAAATAAAATATAATAAAGTTATTAAAATAAAAAAATAATTCTTAAGAGAAAAAAGAAAAAATAATTTTTAAAAAAACCAACCAGACAAACAAACAAACAAAACGGATGCATAGAACCCTAGGACAAATGGTGGACGCAAAGCTATACAGACAGAATCTCACAGAGAAGCATACACATACACATTCACAAAAAGAGGAAAACGTGATAGAATCATAAATCTTGCTCTCAAACTCCACCTCCTCAATTTGGGATGATTCATTGTGTATTCGTGTATTCCACAGATGCACGGTACATCACGTTGATTGTGGAGCTTTAATCCACTGCTTCTGAGGCTGCTGGGAGGGATTTCCCTTTCTCTTCTTTGTTCTCACAGCTCCCAGGGGCTCAGCTTTGGATTTGGCCCTGCCTCTGCGTGTAGGTTGCCGGAGGGTGTCTGCTCTTCGCTCAGACAGGACAGGGTTAGGGAGCCGCTGATTCGGGGGCTCTGGCTCGCTCAGGCTGTGGGGAGAGAGGGGCATGGAGTGCAGGGCGAGCCTGCAGCGGCAGAGGCTGGCGTGACGTTGCACCAGCCTGAGGCGCACCTTGTGTTCTCCTGGGGGAGTTGTCCCTGGATCCCAGGACCCTGGCAATGGCTGGCTGCACAGGCTCCCCGGAAGGGGGGTGTTGATAGTGACCTGTGTTCGCACACAGGCTTCTTGGTGGCGGCAGCAGCAGCCTTAGCGTCTCAGGCCAGTCTCTGGGGTCCGCGCTTTTAGCCGTGGCTCGCGCCTGTCTCTGGAGCTCCTTTAAGCAGCGCTCTTAATCCCCTCTCCTCGCACACCAGAGGTAAGAAAGTCTCTTACCTCTTGGGCAGGTCCAGATTGTTCCCGGACTCCCTCCCGGCCAGCCATGGTGCACTAGCCCCCTTCAGGCTGTGTTCACGCCGCCAACCCCAGTCCTCTCCCTGCACTCCGACCGAAGCCCGAGCCTCAGCTCCCAGCCCCACCCACTGCAGAGGGTGAGCAGACAAGCCTTTTGGGCTGGTGAGTGCCGGTTGGCCCTGACCCTCTGTGCGGGAATCTCTCCGCTTTGCCCTCCGCACCCCTGTTGCTGCGCTCTCCTCCGCGCCTCTGAAGCTTCCCCCTCCGCCTCCCGCAGTCTCCACCGGCGAAGGGGCTCCTAGTGTGTGGAAACCTTTCCTCCTTCACAGCTCCCTCCCACTGGTGCAGGTCCTGTCCCTATTCTTTGGTCTCTGTTTATTCTTTTTTCTTTTGCCCTACCCAGGTATGTGGGGAGTTTCTTGCCTTTTGGGAGGTCTGAGGTCTTCTGCCAGCGTTCAGTAGGTGTTCAGTAGGAGTTGTTCTACGTATAGATGTATTTCTGGTGTATCTGTGGTGGGGAAGGTGATCTCTGTGTCTTACTCTTCCGCCATCTTCCCCTCGTCTCTTGGAGTTCATTTTTACAGTGCGTCTTTAAAGTTCCACAAGTTAACCCTATCTTGCTTGTTTTTGTGCTGTAGAGCAAGGAAGAAAGAACTTATTATTCTGTCCTTAAAAAATTAGTGATGATCTCCATTAAAAGATTCTGATGACTATTTGAAAAGTGTGGCAATACCATACATATCATATAGTCAAGATGAAGTTGTCAACTAAAATATGTGCTACTTTTATGGCCTTGGTGTGTACTTGGTGGCTTTCTTGTTATTGAAGAAAACTGAATAACAAAAAGATGGAATTTAATATTATCTTAATTACTGAAATGGGAGTAGGAAGTTTATTATTCATACTAAGATATTTTTGGCATGTATACTATAGAAATAATAGGTATTTTTAGCTTGAAGGAGATAGAAAGATGAAAAGTTTTACAAATTGCTAAAGGTCACAAGAATATAATGCAGGGCTGTTTTTATTCCAGATCATTGGGCTAGTTCCCTTCCATGTGGATTGGCCCTTAGTCTTTCCAATAAACTCTGTCATTTTTAAACTAGTTTTAACCCAGAGCCTCTGCATTGTTTGCACCATTGAAATGTGTCTAAAAAGACTTTAGTGCTCAGTTTGGTCTATAAATTTACCTTAGGGGTGTTTGAAGTTTTTAATTAGATATTTTTATTTATGTATATATAATGTGTGTGTTTACAGTTACATGCTTACACCACTCATGTGATCACAGTAACCCTCATAGAAATATTGAAGTGTGGTTTGTGATATCCATTTAAAATTATTGCACAATTACATTTTATGGCACTATGCATGTGACAAGATGACATTTTAAATGAGACATTTTCCTTTTATCTTTGTATATTTTATAGATAATGTAAATTAAGCAAGAAAACAAGCTAATCTATGAATTTTCTAATTAAATAAAATAATTAGTGTATTTGAAATCACTTTTACTTCCATTTTAGAAAAAATTGAAGAATTCATAGGCTTTATGTTCTCATGATATTATTTTTTCCTAATATGGATACAAAATAGAATATATTGGAGCAAAATATAAATTATATTATTTCCCATTATTTCACAGTTCTTAGACTGTTCGTTTTTTAAAACATTGAGCATATATCAATATATAAAGAAAAGTGGAATGTATAAACATTCATCTGGATAATCCCAATAAAAAGTTTTGCTGAAGCATTGAATTTATTTAGATGTTTTAAACCTTGACTCATTTTAATTTTTGGAGATGCAGTTAGTGTTTCTTTTTGTTGTTGTTGTTGCAGTACGCGGGCCTCTCACTGCTGTGGCCTCTTCCGTTGCAGAGCACAGGCTCTGGATGCGCAGGCTCACGGGCCTAGCCACTCCGTGGCATGTGGGATCTTCCCGGAGCGGGGCACGGACCCGTGTCCCGTGCATCGGCAGGCAGACTCTCAACAACTGCGCCACCAGGGAAACCCTTAGTGTTTATACACAGTAAACCGTGACATTTACATAGCTTTATATTGTATAATAGTATGCTCCTAAGCACATTTTCTTACTTGCACCTCATAATAAACCTGGAACATGGGCAAGGCAGGTTCTTTCCCCATTAGTAAATGAAAGGCCAGAAATATTAGAAATTTTGTGCAAGTCGTGGTGCCACTAAAGGGCAGAGACAAGAATAGAAGCAAGCACTACAGAGAAGCTATATTTTTTCCATTTCAACATGTCTGTTACAAAGAATGCAGTGGATAGTAACAATATATATGATATATATGGATAAATTTAACAAGAATTGTGCATGCCTATTTGAAGAAAAGGGCTGCATTTTACTGAGGGGCATAGAAAAAAATTTAAGTGGTGAGAGAGAGATTTCTGGAGAAGAAGAAGTCAATTCTCCCCAAGTCAACCTATAAACTTCACACAATTCAAGTCAAACTCCCAGTGGGATTTTTTTTTTTTTTTTTGGAATTTTTCAAGTGATTCTGAAGTTTATCTGGGAAAAAAGTTAATGAATAGCCAGAACTTTTATTTTTAAAGAAGAGCAATGCCCCAACCAGATTGTAAAATGTACTCTTAAACCATAAAAATAATATGCACTAGGGTTGTTCCAGACCAGACAGAATGATCTGTGAAACGAAGAGAAACCCAGAAACAGTACAACAATATATGGAATTTTAGTATAGGATAGAGAAGACATTTCAAACTCATGAGGAAAGAATGGATAATTGAATAAATGGTGTTGGAGCCAAATGGAAACACCTAACACCTTTTACCAAACTGAATTCCAGATAAGTTAAATATTTATGTGGAAAAACTGAACTTATAAATCTACTGGAAAAAAATATGTGAATATTTATATACTCAGACAGAGAAAGGATTTTCTATACCTAAATACCCCATACCTAAAGAAGAAAGATTTATAAATTTGAGTACATATAAATATTAAAATTTAGTATGGCCTATAAGCATAATTAAAATTTAAAAGGTGATGGATGAACATAGGGCTAATAACACTAATAATGAGGAATTTTGTCAAGTAATAAGAAAAGTATGAGCGTGATAATATAAAAATGAGCAAAGAACAAGTGTCAATAATTTACTAAAGGAGAATTACAAATGAACAAAAATCAAATGAAAATGTTTACTAGATTAACAAAATAGGCACATTAAGCCAAGGGAGCAATTTTCCTGTAAAGGAAAACTAGTAGTGATTTTCATCAAATATTGAGAATGCAAAAGTTTTTCAGCCTTTCACACAGCCAGCTTCACAAATGCCTCTTACACATTGATTGTAAGTCGGAATCTGTGAGCATTTTCCTCTAAAGAAATCTAACTTTCAATTTGACAGAATATGTGATAGGGCAGGTAATATGTGGACTTTGATTTACTCCAGTATTAACCCTGACATGTGCCAAAGTATATACTGGCAGTTGGCACAGCTAGGTGACACTGTATTATTAATATCATTTTGTTATTTTTCTCTGATGCTCATGAGTAATCTAGTGGAAGCCAAATGGAATACATTGCTTTGAGATAGCATCCTTATACATTTAGGAGAGAGCTGGGAGTAGATTGAGCAAGTGAGGCACTAATGTAGTGTACACAATTTAAGAGGACACCAAAACAAACTAAAAAAAAAGCCCAACAAACAAGAAACCCACAGTAACCAAGATAAGTAGTACTTTAATGTAATATTGTAAAAATTAAAATGAATGAAAAAAATCCTGATGAATAATATGTAAAATTTTAAAATAAAGACAGGATCAATATTCTTGATTGTTTTTTTCCACACCCTCCCATATGACTCTGAATGGCACTGCTTTTAAAGAATAAGATCAAAAGGACATTTACAGGGCTTCCCTGGTGGCGCAGTGGTTGAGTGTCCGCCTGCCGATGCAGGGGACACAGGTTTGTGCCCTGGTCCGGGAAGATCCCACATGCCACGGAGCGGCTGGGCCTGTGAGCCATGGCCACTGAGCCTGCGCGTCTGGAGCCTGTGCTCTGCAATGGGAGAGGCCACAGCAGTGAGAGGCCTGTGTACCACAAAAAAAAAAAAAAGATTAAAAAAAAAAAAAGGACATTTACAAATGTCCATGAGAATTTGAAGTGCTGGTTCATAGGAACAGTGGCAAATGTTAGAAAGGAAAACAGTTTTGAACCTCAGCTAATTTTCTCCTTTGAGGTAGGCTATTCTAGATGGCCAAAGACCTAATTTATTAAGCCCATTTTGGGTAACTAGAGAAAATATCGTGGAGTACTGGATTTAAATTATTCCTTACAGATGGAATAATGGAGCATCTCCTTTTATTCCTTTCCACTCTATCTATTCCCAAGGAGTGGAAGGTCTAACATGCTTTAACTGGGCCGTGGTGCTAGAGAATAGGACTTTCAGAGAAAGGAGCTATGAGTTTCAAGTACCCTTTTCTCTATGAAATGCATTCTTGACACTTCTTCCTTTGAACTGCTTTGTGTTCCTTCTCTCCCAGCCTTAGGCTAATTATCTGGAGAGAAACAGTGGGGTATAATAGTTAAGAATGTGGTCTCTGGAATTGAACTGCCTGGATGTAAATCCTAGCTCTATCACAACTGCTAGGTTATCTCAAGCAAGTTACTATATTCCTCTGAGCCTTAATTTTATCATCTGTAAAATGGGTCTCTTAAAGTTGTGAAAATTAGATTAATACATGAAAATTGCTTAAAGCAGGGTCTGGCTTGTAGGATATACTCACAACGCTAAGCTATGACTATCTTATTATCATATATGAAGAACATGGAGACTTCTCTCCAATCCCCTGTGCTCTCTAGTTCAGC
>NW_006770589.1:2276875-2490305 GCF_000442215.2 Lipotes vexillifer | reverse complement strand
TTCAGCAGGGGAGAAGAGAGCAAAGAAGCTTGGGACCGAAGACCCAGTTGGTTGCATTTGTAAATTTGATTGATGTATCCTCTAGAATGTGTATGTGTGTCCTTTATCACTTAGGGAATTATATCTAGAGAAATGGGTTAGAATTTTAGACAACTGAACCCTGGATTTCCTTGTTCTTGAAGAAATGACATTGATTATTGATAATTATCTAAACATGTGGACATTAATTTTCTGTAGTTGTAATTTAAAATGAATTAATATAATTTCAAATAATGCAGTGTGGATTATAAACAGGAGTTTTATTTGTGTGTTTTATGTTAATATTTAAAAACTTTAGTCATTTTCATAAGAATTCAGAATTTGATGGGATTCAATGAAACAAAATCTTCAAAGCCACACTGCTTATTTTTCATATTTGTTCTTTCTAGATATGTTCCTTTCCATTTTCTGTTGTTCATGCTGAAGTAAGATCTTTTAAACTTCTTAAGTGTCGTGATAGGTTTTGTGTAGATGGGTTTCGTCGTTAGGTTTATTTGCCTGAAAAAGTAACTCAGTAACCTGAAGTCATACTGAAAAATGCTGTGGACAGTAAGTGGTTTCAGATGCTAGTGATTTTCATCGATAAATCACATGACAGCTGAAAAAATACCATAAAAACATCATTAGTAGACTAGAAGTAGGGGTGTGAATTCCACATTACCACGTGAGAAAGTGTATATGTATTCGTCCATATTTTAGGTTTTTCAAAATCCAAATATATAAAAAGGGGTTTTTCAGAAGCTTTAGGAAAAGATGTAATAAAAGTATTTTATATTCTTTGGTATACTTACATCCATACACATTATGTTTATAATTATAAATGTGTTTTCCAACATTAAAAAACATTTTATTGAAATATATTTGACATATAACACTGTGTAAATTTAAGGTGTATAACATGTTTAACACATTTAAACGTTGTAATATGATTGCCATTGTAGTGATAATTAGCACCGCTATCATGTCACATAATTATCATTTCTTTTTAGTGGTTGTGATAATTAAGAGCTAGTCTCTTAGCAAGTTTGATGTTTATAATACAATATTATTGTCTATATTTACTGTACCATGCATCGCATCTCTAGGACTTACTACTCCTTGTGAGTTTGTAGCCTTAAACAACATCTATCCTATCCCCTCTCCCCCCAGCCCCTGCTAACCACCATTTTAGTCTGTTTTTATAGATTGGACTTTTTCAGATTCCACTATAAGTGATATTATAGTGTACTTTTTTTTGTCTGATTTACCTCACTTAGCATAAAGCAGTTGCTGTGACTACAGCACATACCTGACCATAGGGTAGAACTTTGCTGTGAATTTGTGCCACAGCCCAGTGTAAAGAAAAAGGAAATTGAGAGTGAAGACTCTCCAGGACTGGAGCTCTGTCTGGTATTTGCTAAAGAACTTTAGAGGCTGCCTGTAGCAGTGATTGTTATAGTGTATCAAGTTTTCCCTTTATACTTTGATGGTAATCGCAGAATTTATAACCACAGGAAATATTTTCAGTTTTATAATTCTGGCCTTCTTAGACATTTCAAGATACGTTGCAATGAAGTTTGGGGCTCTTTTACAAAATCCTGTTGGGATAAAATGTGTTTCTCATAATTGTCTGATCAAAGATGCATCTGGTACTTCTCAGGCTCTCTGACCTGAGGCTTCTGGTTCAGTAGGTCTAGGATGGGGGTGGGAGGTAGAGGCATAGTCCCATCATATGTCAGTGAGAGAGTATTTTAGAAATAATTTGCCTTTAAAAAGCTAAAAGCTTTGTTACAATTAATGTACTTACATTGACATATCATTATCACCCAAAGTCTTTAGTTTTCATTGTTTTGCCCTTGGTGTACACTCTATGCACTTGAACAAATTTATAACGACATGTATCCACCATAGTACAAACATGTTAATGATGGAGGGGGCTATGCGTATGTGAGGGATGGGAGTATATGGGAAATCTCTGTACCATCTGTTCAATATGCTGTGAATCTAAAAGTGCTCTAAAAATAAAGCCTTAAAAAAGCTTAACCTAAAAAAGTGAATATCAAAACTTGAATAAACATTTGAAAGAAGCGAATGCTGAACAATATGGTATGTTTAGGAGATTTTGAGGAGAAGATTGGGAATATTAGAAAGAGGTAACCAGATTGGTCTGACTGATTTTAATACAGATTTCCAGCCCCATTTTTTTCCCCTCAGTGATGCTTGATGGCTGTTTTACTCACCCTTTGCATTTTCTATACTATCTGTTAAAAATCCCACCCATTCCCCACTTGAGCCCTTTTATTACCCATTCCTAGGTCAAATAGTCTTGTTTCTGAAGCCAATAAGGAAATAACTTTTACTGGGTGTGAAATCACTCTAAAACCTCCATTTTATCTCTTCTTTCCTTTCTGATGCAGAGTAAGATCTTTCCCTTCTCTTTCACAAGGAAGTTTCTTCAGCTAGGCTTTGAACATTTTCTCAGGACGTTAATCCAAAAATTCTTCTTCTTTGATTCCTTGTATTTTTGAACTCCTGGCCTTCTTTCCTTGCTAGCTCCTCCCTCATCAAATCTTCCTCACCCTGAGCAGATTATTTCTCACAATGCTGCTTTCTTTATTAGCTATATCATGTTTTGTTTTCTCTCCATCATTACTCAAATTCTTGGAGTACAGGTCCTAGGCCCTTTTCTGTGTTGCAGACTGCTGTCTTCTCGTATTCTCACATGGCCAAAGGGTTGAGAGAGCTCTCTGGGTTCCCTATTTTGAAGGCACTAATCTCATTCAAAAGGGCTCTACCTTCATGACCTAATTACCTCCCAAAGGCTCCACTTCCTAATAGCATCACGTTGAGGATTAGGATGTCAACATATGAATTTTGGGGAGGCACAATCATTCGATCCATTGCAGTCTCAATCTGAGCATGTCAAAAAGTCAGTGATTTTCTACCTCAGATATACTTCTCCTTCACCATCTCCCGTCTTAACAAACAACTTCATTTATACTGGGATGGGTTCAGTCTTGGCCCCATGTTCTCTTTTTCCTCATGTCTATTAAGTTAGCAAGTCCTAACAAGTCTACACACATAATGTGTCTCAAATTCCTTCTCTCTGCTGACGCTATTACTCTTGGCCAGTATGACTTATAGCCTGAGTACTACAGAGATTACTAATTAGTCTCCCTTCTGCTTCACAATCTCTGTCTATAATCCATTCTCTGCAGAACAAACAGAATGATTTATTTCAAATGCAAATATAACTTCATCCCCTCTGAAAATCTGGCAATAGTTACTTTTGACTCAAAATCCCTAACAGGTCCTACAGGACTGTGCATAATTTCATGCTCCCCCCTTATTTTTTTCTCTTTCTCTCTCCAGGTTTACCTTCTGCTTTACTGCCAACCTCCAGTATCCTGTGTTTTACATCTTAGTATCCCACTCATCTTCTTGAGGTTGCTTGAGGATTTCAAGCTCCTTATGCTGCAGTGCTTTTTCTTAAGTTATTATTTTCCTGAAGTTCTTCCTCCTCTACTGTTATCTGACTACCTTCTACTTTTCTGTCTTGCCCTAGCTTGAATGCTGTTTCCTTAGCATGGCCTTCCTTGAACCATTAGCTGAAGAATAGGCAAATTGTTTAGGTTCCCTGTCCATATTCTTTCATAGCAGTCAATATTTTCCCCTACAGTCTTGCTTACAATTGTTAGCTGTATACTTATTTGTAGCATTATTTCTTTAATATCTGTCTCCCTTATTAGACTGTAAAGGCCTGGATGGCAGAGACAGTTATCTCTTTGTGACTCCTGTATAAATATTGCCTCGTATAGAACCAAGCAGTTGGTAGCACTGAACAATCACCCGTTGAATAAAGGATTGAGTGAATAAATGAATGAATGATGCTTAGCATTCAGTGACTAATTCTGTTTTCAAGTTGCTTCAATGACACCTCCATAGAACCATATTCACAATTGCTTTCTAAGTTGATCTAAGCTGTGACAGCAAGTATGTTTTCTTGAGGATCTATCTTCTTACTTTTTCCTATCAAGATATAAATCTTGGTTTTATATACTTCAATGGTTATGACTACTAAGTACCTAAGGTCATACAACAAAACAAAGCAAAACAAAACTCTATTATATTATGTGATTCTCAAGTCTTAGTTGTGGGATTATTAGTCTCTCACTTTATTTAACATGAAATTCAAAAAATTTGAAGAGAAATGCACATCTCCAAACATTAATATTACCATGTGGTGTCCTTCCACTGATATGACTATAAATCCTCTCTGTAGTCAATAAATTGTTTATTTAAAATGGGCCATAATTAGAGTCATAAGTCAGACAGCTTTGAGTTCATTTTGAAAAAGTAATCAGTTAGACTACTAATTTTAAAGAAAAAAAAAAGAGCTCATTGTTTAGCATATGTATCTCTAGCATACATGTCTTTAGAAAAAGATAGTAGCACCTCATTTTACTGCTTCAGAGATATTCTTTTTTATTATTAATATCCATTGGAGTATAGTTGCTTTATAATGTTGTGTTAGTTTCTGCTGTACAGCAAAGTGAATCAGCTACACATATACATATATCCCCTCTTTTTTGGATTTCCTTCCCATTTAGTCACCACAGAGCACTGAATAGAGTTCCCTGTGCTATACAGTAGGTTCTCATTAGTTATCTCTTTTATACATAGTAGTGTATATATATCAATCCCAATCTCCCAATTCATCCCAGTCCCCCTTCCCCGCACCCGCCCCGGTATCCATATGTCCATACTCTACATCTGTGTCTCTATTTCTGCTTTGCAGTTAAGTTCATCCGTGTCATTTTTCTAGATTCCACATATAAGCAATATTATACGATATTTGTTTTTCCTCTTTCTGACTTACTTTATTCTGTGTGACAGTCTCTGGATCCATCCACATCTCTGCAAATGGCACAGTTTCATTCCTTTTTATGGCTGAATAATATTCCATTGTATATATGTACCCCATCTTCTTTATCCATTCATCTGTTGATGGACATTTAGATTGTTTCCATGTCCTAGCTATTGTAAATAGTGCTGCAAGTAACATTGTGGTACATTGTGTCTTTTTGAATTATGGTTTTCTCCAGATACATGTGCAGGATTGGGATTGCTGGGTCACATGGTAGCTCTATTTCTATTTTTTTAAGGAAGCTCCATACTGCTCTCCATAGTGGCTGTATCAATTTGCATTCCCACCAACAGCGTAAGAGGGTTTCCTTTTCTCCACACCCTCTCCAGCATTTATTGTATGTAGATTTTTTGATGATGGCCATTCTGACTGGTGTGAGGTGATACCTCAGTATAGTTTTGATTTTGCATTTCTCTAATAATTAGTGATGTTGAGCATCTTTTCATGTGTTTGTTGGCTGTCTGTCTTCTTTGGAGAAATGTCTGTTTAGGTCTTCTGCCCATTTTTGGATTGGGTCGTTTGTTTTTTTCATATTGAACTGCATGAGCTATTTGTATATTTTGGAGATTGATCCCTTGTCAGTTGCTTTGTTTGCAAAATTTTTCTCCCATTCTGAGGGTTGTCTTTTCATCTTGTTTGTGGTTTCCTTTGTTGTGCGAAAGTTTTAAGTTTAATTAGGTCCCATTTGTTTATTTTTGTTTTTAATTTCATTACTCTAGGAGGTGGGTCAAAAAAGATCTTGCTGAGATATATGTCAAACAGTGTTCTGCCTGTTTTCCTCTAGGAGTTTTATAGTGTCTACCGTATATTTGGGTCTTTAATCCATTTTGAGTTTATTTTTGTGTATAGTGTTATGGAGTATTCTAATTTCACTCTTTTACATGTAGCTGTCCCATTTTCCCAGCACCACTTATTGAAGAGACTGTCTTTTTTTTCCATAGTATATTCTTACCTTCTTTGTCATAGATTAGGTGACCATATGTGTGTGGGTTTATCTCTCGGCTTTTTATCCTGTTGCATTGATTCATATTTCTTTTTTTGTGCCAGGACCATAATGTATTGATTACTGTAGCTTTGTAGTATAGTCTGAAGTCAAGGAGACTGATTTTCCCAGCTCCGTTTTTGTTTCTCAAGATTGCTTTGGCTATTCAGGGTCTTTTGTGTTTCCATACAAATTGTATAATTTTTTTGTTCTAATTCTTTGAAAAATGCCCTTGGTAATTTGATAGGGATTGCATTGAATCTGTATTTTGCTTTGGGTAGTATAGTCATTTTCACAATATTGATTCTTCCAATCCAAGAATATGGTATATCTCTCCATCTGTTTGTGTAGTCTTTGATTTCTTTCATCAGTGTCTTATAGTTTTCTGAGTACAGTTCTTTTTGCCTCCTTAGGTAGGTTTATTCCTAGGTATTCTATTTTTTGTTGTTTCTGCAGTGGTCAATGTGATCATTTCCTTAATTTCTCTTTCTTATCTTTTGTTGTTAGTGTATAGGAATGAAAGAGATTTCTGTGTATTAACTCCTGCAACTTTACTAAATTCATTGATAAGCTCTAGTAGTTTTCTGGTGGCATCCTTAGGATTCTCTATGTATAGTATCATGTCATGTACAAACAGTGACAGTTTTACTTCTTCTTTTCCAATTTGGATTCCTTTTATTTCTTTTTCTTCTCTGATTGCTGTGGCTAAAACTTCCAAAACTATGTTGAATAATGGTGGTGAGAGTGGGCATCCTTGTCTTCTTCCTGATCTTAGAGGAAATGCTTTCAGTTTTTCACCATTGAGAATGATGTTTGCTGTGGGTTTGTTGTATATGGCCTTTATTACATTGAGGTAAGTTCCCTCTATGACCACTTTCTGGAGAGTTTTTTTTACCATAAATGGGTGTCGAATTTTGTCAGAAGCTTTTTCTGCATCTATTGAGATGATCATATGGTTTCAAAGATATTCTAATAGACAAATTTTAATGGACAAATACTATGATGGGATGACATATAGATTCTGTATTCTTAAAATTGTAGGGGTTTTTTTTCCCAAGTAAAACAATTAGTCTGACTTTTAGATTTTCTGAATCCTACAAAGTCAAACCAAAATACATTTTATTGGGAGAAAAAAGCATAAATATGACAAAGAAAATATACAGATAAGGAAAAAGAACTGCCATTTCAATTAAAAAGAAAGCAAGATAAAATTATAGGCACTATTATAGAGCTTTAATAGAAATAACATTTTGTGATATTGCCATCATGTTCATAATCTCTACCTTATTGATATTTTATTATTTTTTCTTTTCCCTAATAGACAATGTAAACCCATACCAAAAAGAAAAAAAAAACTTGTTTTATAGTTTTACACATAGATATAGCTTTTTAGATGTTTGAAATCAAGCAGTTGTGGATAGATGTTAATTTATACATCAATATTAAATATGCATATACTAATTTTGAATTAATTCATGTGTTAGAACTTGAACATTGACTAAAGCTTTAACTAAACAAATATTATGAGTTTTGAGCTTTGGTAGATTAAACACATATTTTTAAAACTGAAAATTGACTTGAAAATATAATTTTTACATCAGTTTTCACATTGCTTTGTATTTTCAAAATACTTTTATGACTATGGCATACTCTTTTAGTTCTTATTTCATATATGAATAAAAAGGAATAGAAATTTCAGTGGATCACCAAAAGTCACATCCCTCTACTATAGGTAATATTATAGAAATTCTCCAAAAGATTTCTTTTAGAATGTTGGGATAGTTTTTTAGCGTAGATAGAAATATTAACTCTTGGTACTTCAATATATTTAATTTTGGTATTTACATTTTAAACAGGTTCTAAAAATTCTGGTATTTTGGTTGTGGAAAAAATTGGTAAGAAAATTTTAATTTATTGTATTAGATATTAATAGGAGTCTCCATTTTGCGTTTTTGATGGAATGTGTTAATGAGAGAAAGGGTAAGCAATATTATACACTGCTAATAACTGAAAATATCTTCCCCAAAGGTCACAAAAAATAATCAATTTTCAAACCCTACCACCGCCATTACATATTAAATTACAGTGACTGACTTTGATTATTAAAAAATCCCTGTTTATTTTTTAATTAATTAATTAATTTTATTTATTTTTGCTGCATTGGGTCTTTGTTGCTGTGTGTGGACTTTCTCTAGTTGTGGCAAGCGGGGGCTACTCTTTGTTGCAGTGCACGGGCTTCTCATTGCAGTGGCTCCTCTTGTTGCAGAGCACAGGCTCTAGGTGTGAGGGCTTTAGTAGTTGCGGCATGTGGACTCAGTAGTTGTGGCTCGTGGGCTCTAGAGCACAGGCTCAGTAGTTGTGTCACATGGGCTTAGTTGCTCTGTGGCATGTGGGATCTTCCTGGATGAGGGCTCAAACCTGTGTCCCCTGCATTGGTAGGTGGATTCTTAACCACTGCACCACCAGGGAAGCCCCTGACTTTGAATTTAAAGAGGAAAATTTCATATATATTTTTTAAAAAGCCCTCACAACCTTCAAAAATTTATTACAAACCTAGGGCTATTAAAAATATTAAAACACATTCTTGGCCACTTGATTTACATTTTTGGAATACCACCAACTATCCCACAACACTTGTAATTCTTTTCACATTCAGGTACACGTGGCTGCACCTGACCATCTTTTATGAAGTTCCAAAAAATCCCTTTTTTCAGCTAGGGTAATACTCTTAGTGCCCAAGTTTATATTGAACTCTAGACTGCTAAGTGAATATATTTTCTTTCATTTTTCTGCTAATAAAAAACAAACCCCTCATTCTTATGAGATGCTTATTTTCTATAAAGTGCTTCAGGTATGGGCTCATGAGTCTAGGGAGGCTTTTTTTTTTTTAAGTGATTGAGAAAATCTTACTTATAAAACTAAATTTTATCCTTAATGTTGCAAAGCTGTGAATATATACATGTCTTATATAACTTGAGTTTTAATCAGCTACTTGCCCATCAACCTGGTGAAGACTTGCCTAACTGATAGGTAGAGAATGTGAGCTGTGAGTAACATCTTACAAATTCCTGGATTCACTTACACCACAGAATCTCCAGTTAAATAATGAAATACATTTCTTTAAAAAAATTATTTATCCCATGTATTCTATTTTACCAAAGACTAGATAAAATTAACTTCCTACCTGAAATAGTACTAATACTGTTGTACTTTTCTGCCTTTCACTGGGGTCATTCCATATATTTTGATTGTGGATATCCAAGCTTCTTCTACCAGTGAATATCTTTGCTAAAGTAAACAACATAAGAGGAAACTTCATTTGACTTACCAAGTGTTTCACTAATTAAAAAAATGAGACTCAGAATGTCTCAGGCTTTTGGCTCTCTTCTAAGAATAGAATCAAAACAATACTAGCAAATCAGGTGTGAAATCAGGAAATGACATAAAGAGTGTCCAATATGTATTTCCCTTTCATAGTATTCCTAGGAATAGCTAAAACATTGAAGAACATGAAGTTATGTTAAGAAATCAAAGTACTATAGAGTGCATGTATCAAACATCATATGACTAACATTGAACTCAGATTGAAAACTCCATTTAGTGATTACTGACAACCACTGACATTTTATTTCTTTTTCTGGAATAAAATCCTTGCTTCTGTGAACATCTTGCCCTTGCCACTGTGTTCATTCTTTTATCTTTACTGAGACCATTTGCAAACTGATTTGGACACAGCCAAAGTTTTCTCTAGACAGTCCACTCATTACTGTCTCTATAAATTACCAGGGAAATTTTAGAGTGATGACCCAGTATAGGTCTCATATAGCATTTTTATATTGCAATGTGAATCAGATAATTTTACCCATATCTTTTCACAGTTTTGATTGATTTACATAGTTCTGTACTAAAGCCTTCCTGAAGAGGGTAGAAAGAAGGTCTCCCACCCTTCTCACAAGTTATTCCCTTTAGCTGGCTGATCAATTTTAAGTATTAGCTATCCAAAATATTCATACCCTTTTTGAGGATGATTACGGGGATTTACACTGAATAATATTGACTAATAACTTTAGGAACACTGTGCAACTTAAGAATGACATTTTTTTTGTTTTGCAACAATTAAGAAATCACTGGAAATGGTTTGTGTGGAATGTTGTATCTTTCAAATTCTTGGACTATATAAAAATATTACTTTATTTTTCCTGGCTCAGTTCCTTATGTTAATAGTTATTACAACTGGTTGTTGAAAATAGCTGTATGTGTATGGTACAGTCATATATACAAGCGATACTAAAACCTGCAATTTTAATTTTCTAAACTTGCTCTTTTGGTTGATCTATTTTCTGTGATTTGTATTACACTTCTGCTCAGATCTATTGAATGATTCTTTAATTCAGCAATGCCTTTATCCAGTGTTTATTAATAATTCAAAAAGGCAAGTTTTCTACAAAACTGGGGAAGAAGTAAACCATTCTTCATTCTGAGAGCATTTAGTATTTAGAACATCCTCAGTACTGATGGATACAGATTATTTTCCTGTTTCATGACATAAACTGAATTATTTAGCTTTCTCTAGGTCTGACAAAGTCAAGTATTTGGTGTAAAATGGGATTGGGTGGATCAAGTCAAATTCACTACTGGGGGAGGTACATTTGCATACATAACACACACATACACTCAAATTTTATGGCCTTCTGAGCATAAATAAGTAAAAAGGAAGACTTTATGCAGAAGCAGAAAGGTTGTCCCTTAGATAATGTGATTAAGTGCTAAATCACATTAGCTCTTCAAATATTTCCTAATTACTTTAACCCTCCTTTTTTGTAAAAAGTTCCTCTTCTCAAGGTGGAGTGTGAACTTAGCTGGTGGCACAGTGAGTGGTAGGTTAGGAGAAGTACTGGGTAACTATGTTACATCTTCTAGAGTGTTAAGTTTACAAAAGAGTGAATATTTTAATGTAGATATAATATAGAATGTGTTACAACCTTAACACATAAATCTGTTACTTCAAAGAAGTTTCCTGATTTTTGCAGTCCACTTCCGGAGACCACTCTTTCTCATCCTTAGTGAACCAGTTTGCCAAACAAGTGTCTGGATTGTTTTTCATTCAGAGTAGCTGATATGGCTGACATATTTTGATTTAAGGCGACTCCCTGTCTGAAAATAACTTCTTTTGCTGTTCATTTGAACCCAGATGCTTAGAATGATTGCAATGCTTATAACAACTGCAATCTCTTTTTTTCAATAAACTTATTAAAATGCATATGTCATTAGGAAAGGATGAGCAATGACATTGCCATTTATTATCACAATAACTTGTACTTACAGCAGATAAGCAACTGCATAAATGTTTAAGGAAAAGAAAATGTGAAATATCCATTTAGGCAAGGTAATAAGGCACTGATTATGTGGAATACCCTGATTCTTACCCCCATCACAAACACATAAATGTATACTATTAATGAGGGTAGTCATATGATGTTGAATAACTAAGAATTGTATAAAAATATTGAGACTCTCATGAAGTGGATGAAGTAGAAGGCATAACTAATTGTTCATTCAGCTTGGAAGGTAAATGTGTTTAGGATTGATTGGGATCGGTAGCAACACATTGGTCCAATATGAACTGTATCATAAATAGATTTTTTTCAGGAGAGTTCACTTTGCCAAGTTGTGTGTCTGTGTGCAGTCTGACACACCCCAAGCACAATTTGGCCTCTTTTTTTTTTTAATTAACTAATTAATTTATTTTTGGCTGTGCTGGGTCTTTATTGCTGCGTGCGGGCTTTCTCTAGTTGTGGCAAGTGGGGGCTGCTCTTCACTGTGGTGCGTGGGCTTCTCATTGCGGTGGCTTCTCTTGTGGAGCATGGGCTCTAGGTGCACAGGCTTCAGTAGTTGTGGCGCGCGGGCTTAGTTGCTCCCCAGCATGTGGGATCTTCTTGGACCAGGGCTCAAACCCATGTCCCCTGCATTGGCAGGCAGATTCTTAACCACTGCGCCACCAGGGAAGTCTCATGGGCTCTTTTCTTATGGCCCTTGGTCCCCTCACTATATAAAGGATATCTAAGTCTAAGACTATTTCAAAAGCCTAGCATAGTGCCTAGACCTACAAACTACCTCTTACATTTAAAATCTTTTCTTACCTCTCTATTCTACTCTTACTACAGTTTGTTAATTTACTACTGGGTTTAAAGCAATAAGTCATTGGCCAAAAAAGGCTTATGTATGAAATTATGCCACTGCTCTTCTACTTCATAGTAATTGGAACATGGTCAGCTAGTTTAAACAATCAAAATGATTTGCTGCTACACATTTCCATGTCCAGTAATGCTTTTTTACCTTGAGCTTTTCTTGTTTTTATCTGAGATCTCTGCCTGTATTGAGTCAATTTTATTATCATTACTGGTGCTCTCAATCTTTTGGCAACATGTCTGTAGCCTCAGGAAGGGCAGCCAACCAACAAAACGAGCAAAGGCAGAAGCAGGAGTTGGTGGGGAGGGTTGAGGGAAGAGAGACCAGGAGTTCAGCCAACCAGTCAGCCAGGGTACTCAGCTAGTTCCAAGAGGTCAGGCATCAGTCAGCCAATATTTGATAAACAAATGAACTCAGCTACTGAGCTTCAGTCAGCCTCATTTTACTGAGTTCTATCTTGGGAGAGAGATGACCTGACTCTTCCTTAAATTCCAGTGGGCCTTCCAGCTAATCACTATGCTCTAGAGCCAAATTCTGAACGGCGTTACATATGTGGCAAAAAATTACGTGCTTTTCATCTTCATGGGAAAGATAAAAATATGAAACAAAGTTCAAAGATATTCTGTTTGCCAAGTATCCAGATCAATAATGGTGTAATCGTATTCTAAATCTCACGGGACAGAATGAATGGTTGAATTTTTCATTATTTTTTGTTTATTACTTTTAATTTCCTTCTTTATTTTTATCTATGTTTTGAAATAGTTTAAAATTTGCATGCAATTTGCCATATGGTACAAAAAACTTATAAGTTCTAAGTACAAAGAACTCCTGAGTACAAAAAATTCTCCTGCAAAAGTAATACCATGCTTTAGAGTCTCAAACTAACACAGTACTGCATTTGTTCTCTCTCTCTCTCCCAAACAAAATCTCCTACATTATCTTCATACAGTTCTCCCAATCAAGAAATCAAAGTTGATACGTTATCATTCACATTTTACCAACTGTCTCAGCAGTATCTCTTTTTCTTTTCTTGCCCAGGATCCTATCCAGAAACATATGTTGCACTTAGCTATCAGGGCTCATAAATTATCTTTGATTTGTTCCTAAATCTTTCCTTGTCTTTCATGTCCTTGATAGTCTTGAGGAATGTAATTATTTCGTTCTATCAGGTGCTCTCAACCTGGGATTCTCTGATGCTTCTTCACGAACAGACTCAGGCCATGCTTTCTTGGCAGGAATATCACAGAAATGACGCAGGGCTCTTCTCAGTGTATCCCACCATTAGGCACATGACGTCACTGTCTCACTACTTGTGATATTAACTTTTATTACCTAATCTAGTTGGCTATCCATCCCTTTTCTCCAATATAAATTCACTATTTTCCCTTTTGTATTTGACTAATATTTTTGGGGGTGATATTTCAATATTTTCTAATATGCTGTACCTCATAAACTTTTACCCACTGGCTTTAGCATCCATTAATGATTCTTATGTATATCAGCTACTCCTGTGATAGCTACCAAATGATGAATATATATTTTGTTCACTCTTTCTACTTTGATTAGTTAGCATTCTACTGTTTCTTATATTCTGTGATTGATATGCCTCTCCCTTTTAGTGTAGGGCTTGATAATATAGTTTCAAAAATTTTGAAGTCAGTGATTAAAAGGGACAGTTATATTTTAAACTTTAATGAGTACACTTATTTTATATTCTATAAGAGGATCCTTGAAAAGGAAACAAAACAAAAAATGGCAATTACTTAGATTTAAGTAGATTAAAAATGCTGTCTGATGAAAAACTTCTCAAAAACAACCAACCAAACAAACAAAAAAGTCCAAAACTCAAGAGTGTCAACAAATTAATTACAGACATTGGCAATGTTCATATTAAAGCAAAAAGTTACAATTGTAGATTATGCTACATAGGTATCAATATAGTATACATTTTGGTAATAAGTGAAGTATATGCATTTTAATATGACATATGTAATAATATATATAACTATGAAATTTTTGAAATTAGATTCATCATTGACATAGATAAAGTTAACTGATGCTAATATAAAATAAATGAAATCTATATAATTTTTCTATTTTTCATAGATCTTTCAATAATAGTCACTATTGTTTATGTTTTACTGAGGTATAACTGACATATAACATTACGACTGTTGTTTCTTGATAAGACATACCACTTGGCATTCATTTAACACATACACACAAAGAACAGACAGTCAAGATGCTAAAATGTAAAACCCTAGATCTGGCACTCTAATTTATGAAGTTTCCGTTATTTCTTATTTTCTATCTAAACTGGATAATTCCTGTTTGACTTTTTCCTCTCTTTCTTACTATATGTATCCCTCCTTACACTCTTACTTTTTCTTTTGGACAAAGGCCCTGTGTTTAAAACAGAAACCTAACCTGATTAAATATCATTTATTAGCATGACATCTGCTTATACCCCAACTTTAGATATAAATCTAGAATGATATGTAATATAGACACAATGCTTAGGCACAGTTTTCTCATTGGTATCAATAATTATATAACTCTTTGATAGATATCTGGAAATTTATATAGCTTATGTGAATCTAATAATAATAGAAAAACAAAGTCACAACCAGTGAGAACCTTGGTAATGCCTAGGGTCATGAGATGGAGAAACCAAGTAAAGAAAAATTCAATAAATGTGAGAGGGTAGTTAGCCTTCTGGTAAGAGATTATCAGAGTTGCTATGATGACCTGATAGTGCCTAAAAACACTGAAATAAATTAGCTGCTATTTTTAATATTATCCCCATCCTTATTTTTATCCATGCATTTGAATTTTTCTGTATATGAAGCATGTCCTTTTTTATGTTACCACTACATCAGAATGATTCTCTCAACTATCATTACATTATATAATCCATTAACTGGCTCTTCCAAAATTGAACTTGGCTCCTGGTGACAATCCATTTTAACAATAAGAATCTATAAAACAGAGACTGAATATATCAGTAGACTCAGTAATATTTTCTTGGCGTAACTTCATTGACCCACATGGAATGTAATTGGGGATAATTTCACAGAGATAATTAGAAATATTACAAATTTCCTGAATTGTTTTCTGAGATTATCATGGGACTGAAACATTATATTAAGGATACTGAAAGACTATCAGTGAACTAGAATTAAAAGGACTCTCTATATCTAAGATTTATATACCTATACCTATCTATTTATGTTATTATGTTAGGGAATGAAATATGTTGTATGAAAAATAGTATTTTAATGTAGAAATGTATTCCAAACTTCTTTTCAGTGTTTTTTGTTTTGTTTTTCAGATAGAATTGTCTGACAAACTATCAGTAGTTTCAGTTCCTGATCTATCTTTATATTTAATGTACTATATAAGAAATGAGATATTAGAAGCTAACCATTGCACCCTTAGTTCAAAAATGTCTTTAAAAATGTGTTTTATGGAAGTCCTGTGTTTCTAAACTTTAAGGCATTGTTAGCTGTATTATTTATCTGACTTAAGAGGTGCAAATGGCATTCAAAGTAATATTAACTGAAGAATTGATTTTAAAAATATAGAGGTAATTCCATTTTAATTATGGCAGATTAAGGTACTAACAGATTATTCTGAAGATAACAACTATAAATTCTGGACAAAAATTTTTTTTAAAAGCCTCCTGAAAACTCTGGAGTGTGAACAGAAACAAGGGAAGGGGACTGAAACTTGGCTGGAGAGACCAGCATGGCATTTTTTGAGCTTTCAACTGCAGGTGGGCTATGTCACAGAGTACCATGGGTTGTCAAAATCACTAATAGGAGCATACTATCTTTTTCGCTTGCATAGAATAAGTGTGAGGCAGTCACCACCAGAAAATGAGGGTGGAATCCAGGAAGGATAGAATCAGAAAAGGAGCGTCCCAATTTTTGGTGTGTAAGCTTTGCCCAACTCTCTTGAACAACCATGGATACAAGGAAATGATTCAATATAGCTTTCAGCATAGGCTAAAACACCTGAACTGAGATTTGAATTGCTACTCATAGGGGAAAAGAGTTTGTAATTTGAGACTAACTTACGTACCCGCTAAAATATAAACATCAATGCTCTTCAGAGACATATAACAGAATTCACTCTCCATATAGAATATTGATAGTGTCCAGGACTCAATCCAAAATTAGTAGACATTCAAAGAACCAGGAAAATGTGCCCCATTATCAAGGGAAAATATAATCCAAAAAGGCCAACTCCAAGATACACCCAGAGTTGGAATTGTTAGATGAAGACTTTAAACCTGGTATTATAAGTTTGCTTACAACTGTTGAGGAAAAAAAGTACAGTCAAAATGATGAAAAGATAGGAAATAGAAGAGATATAGAGATATGAAAAGAGGCCAAATGAAAATTTACAACAAAAATATAATACTAATTATATTAAATATTAAATATTATATAATAATAATAAATAATATTTATAATATTTATAATAAATATCTATAATAAATATTAATAAATAATAATAAATCTTTATCTAAAATAAATATTTTTAAGGGATGGTCATAAAAGCAGGATGGAAAAAACAAAGGTAGATGAACTTGAAAATAGAGCATTAAAAATGATCTGGGGGCTTCCCTGGTGGCGCAGTGCTTGAGAGTCCGCCTGCCGATGCAGGAGACGCGGGTTCGTGCCCCCGTCCGGGAGAATCCCACATGTCGCTGAGCAGCTGGGCCTGTGAGCCATGGCCGCTGAGCCTGCGCATCCGGAGCCTGTGCTCCGCAAATGGGAGAGGCCACAACAGTGAGAGGCCCGCATAACGCAAGAAAAAAAAAAAAAAAAAAAAAAGACCTCTGTCAAGCTACCATCTCTTCTTTCAGCCTAGAACTGGTCCAGTTTGGTCACATTCTCTATAGTGTTTTCATCTCTTCACTTTTTTCTTTCTTCACAGCAGTTGGCTATACACTGATCTTTCTCTCTCTAGACAAGTCACTCCCTGAGTTGGACACGTTGTCATATCAGTTTATGATAGCACTAAAATAAGGAAGCTACATTTTCGTAATGCTTAGTATGCCGTCCTGTTTTTCCCCTACTCCTTCATCTTTCCTTTCCTAAGCTCAGTAATCATTTGTTGCTCCTACTAAGCTCTGCAATAGTCCCTCAGCTCCTTTTAGTTTGGTTTCACCACTTCCATATTTCATTGAAATAATCACATTATAGGAGCCTTTACATTGGAAATAATTAGCAAAGGAGGAAACTAGGGCTTGGAAGTACAAATGAAGTGATAGAAGAGTAGAGGGTTATTGGGAAACAAACCTTATGAAATATAATGAATGAGGGAGCGTAAGTTCCGGTTTGTGATAAGGAAGGAACTAAGTCATATCTAAATACAATTTATAAGGGCAAAGACTAAGGGATTGAAAGAAGGATGCTAGAAATTAAGAAAGTGAGATGTGGAAAGTTCGAATCAGCAACTTCTGAGTCAAAAAGTAATAAAGGTGTTGAATATTTAGATACAAGTCCATACACTCACAAAAAATACTTCCTTATGTATGTTATCTGCAACAGAGCAAAATGAATTTTTAGGCATCACCTTGAAACTTCTAAGGGGGAGATCAGAAAACTTTGCAGGAGCAATGGAAGGTAAGAAAATTGATTCTAATGTCATTTGTAAGTGCTGGCTCTTTGACATTATGTAGCATGCTGCTTAACTCTGTTTTTTATTTGATGTAAAATTATTGTAACAGCTTTTCATATTTTCATATCTATCTCAAAGACCCAACCTAATATTCCACTTAAAATACTTGGTTATGTATTCCCCATTAATAATAATTGATTATCTACAAAAATATATTTATTGGTAGCAAAATTCTCTCAGTTTTTTCAAATATTTTTCCATAATTCAGCAAAGTAGACCCAGTAGCAAAAACATAAGAGGACTTCCTTCTAATTTTATTGGATTTCCATTTTTAAAAAATTTCTTCAAGGAGACCTAGCTATTCTTGGATGAAATAATTGGGTATTTTCTCTTCTGAAATTCTTTCTTTAATAATATTTAGTTTTATCATCCCTATCTAATTTCTAGTCCCCTCCTTTCTCTTCCTTTTAGCAACAGCAAAACACAGGGGCTATAAAAAATATTTCCAAACAATGTATAGAGGCGGCTTGGGCATTAAAGGTACATAATATATGTTGGATAATAAACAATTGGCCATACTTCTAGTTAATCTATCAATAACCACCCAACTGGGTTTACTTAAACTTTTTGGAGCTGTATTTCCTTATCTATAAAATGGTAAGAATTGTCTTTTTTCTTTTTTTCTTCTAAATCACAAGGGTGTTGTGAGGACCAAATAAAATAGTGAGAAACATTCTGAAAATTACCTAGTGTTATGTAAAACTCACTATTATTATTATTATTATAAGAAAAAATTTTTACTTCTACTCATTGTAGACCCGTGTGTACCTGAGTAGGTCATAGTTTGCCTAATTTGAAAGCAAGACCAAAAATTTGTATTTTAATTCCTGATGACTGCTTATCTGCAGTGATTTAAATGGAAAGTTTTAAAATTTTTAAGAAAAATGGTTTGAAATAAAAGAGGTACTTTATAACATGAATTTTAGGGTTACAGAGAAAGGCTTAAGATAAACAAAATAATTTTTCATTATATAGCCCAAAGATCACAGTTTATAACAATAGTTTTAAAACTTAATTTTATGTATATCTGTAACAGCAAAAAATAGGAATTGTAGTCAATAACAATTTCATTGTATTATTTCTATTCTATTTTAAGAGCAATTTTCTAGATGAGTGGTGCTCATAAAACTTATACTGAATTGCCACAAGGGAATCAAGGGAAATAGGAGGAAAATGGAAAATTTGGTTAAAGATTATTGACTAAACAAAAAGACTTACTACTTTAAATTTGTTTTGGGTTCTTGGTCTTGGATTAACAAGGTAGAATTTTCTATGCTTGGATGTTAAAGTGAAAAATACTAATATTTTCTCTAATACCACTGTAATTTTAAGCAGTCCATCTGGAATATTACATTTTTAATAGGGGAAACTTTGTTATTATAAAAAATGTTTGATTTTTTTTCTAGTGACAAATATATAGATGATTGACTGTGACTTAGCTAATAGTCATAAAACTCTCCATGTCAAAAATGTTTATGTATATAATTCCCCTTTGTAAATTATCTGTGATATTTATTTTAAAAGAATGGAATATATTTTAAGGGATATTCTATTAAACTTTACCATTTTTGTACTGTTTACATACAACTGGAATGTTAGTTAAAGGCATGAAAATTATTGAGCATTTCAAATGAAACCTGTAGCTTATCTCATATTTTAAAAAAGAAAATCTCCCTATATTCCTATCTATAGACCTCAGACTTTCTACGAAGGAATGTGTGCAGTTTCCAAATTCACAAAAAAAAAGATTAAAATAAATTGTCATTCTGTTTTTCATTACAACTTATGACATGTGAGCAGACATATTGATTATTCCTGAAAGTTATAAAACTGTAAAAATGTCATTGCAAAATCTATTATAAGAAATATTAAATGACACATGATCACTCTCTCTTCTAACCATCCTATCTCTTTGGTGTTTGGAGTACTATGGGAAAAGTCTGTAAATTAAGCTTTGGTTTTCCATATAGGATTTCCTAACACTGATGTTATCCAGACTGACAATCTTAACTTTTATTTGGACGACTTGGCCTCTTTACATTTAAAATATTTGTGTTTAAACCTACCATGTAATTATTAGTTTTCTATTTGTCCCATCTGGTCTATATAATTTTTTCTCTCTTTTTTCCCCTTTTTTTTGGATTAAGTATTATTTTTATTTCATTCTTTCCCCTTTATTTAGCTTAGCATTGCAGTCTCTAGATACTCTTTCTGTGGTTACCTTAACATGAAATATCCTTAACATATATAAATTAAGGATGTTACTACTTTCTGGGACAATGAAAAGACTTTGGAATACTTGAAATCCATTTTCACCTCCTGCCTTTTGTGTCTTTCTTTTCATGTATTTTAATTCTCTAGTATTTCAAACCCCACAACTTATTACTATTGTTGTTTTATGTGGTATTCATTATAATTTCCAAATATTTAACCTTTTTGTTTTTTCTCATTCCTTTCTTCATTCTGTGCTTCCCAATATGATTTATTTCCCTTCTAATCAAAGAACTTCTTCTAACATTTATTTTATCTGCTGATACCTCTCAGGTGATTTTTGTTGCTGTTAGTCTAAATATTTTTCCTTTCTCATTTCTTCTCCATCTTTTAGTTTGAAAAATTTCAAACCTACAGAAAATTTGAAAGAATAATACAATGAAATGTATCTTTCAACCAGGCTTGTCTACTTTTAACATTTTGCCACATTTGCTTTCTCTCTTTACTGATCCACATCTGTCTATCTCTCTATCTCTGTCTCTATCTATCCTTTTGTTCTGCTAAACCATTTGAAATTAATTTTCAGGTACCATGACATTTCTCTCCAAACATTTCAGCCTCCATATCCTAAGAACAAGCACATTCTCCTACATAGCTAACTACAGAATTGGTAGAACCAAAAATATTAAGTCAATGTTTATTTTTGATTCAGTCATAATGGTTTAAAATATAGTCTATACTATAGTTTCTGCAACTTTTCCAAGAATGTCCTATCTGAAATGTAATCAGAGTTGATACACTGCATTTGTTTTTCATGTCCCTGGTTTCCTTTACTTTGGAACAGTGATCTACCTTTTTATGTCTTTTGTGAACTTGTCACTTAAAAAGTTAGATTTCTTTTTATAAAAAGTCTTATATTTTGGACTTGATGAATTGTATCCTAATAATTAGATTCAGATTAAAGGGTTTTGTAAAGAATTTTCATATGTGATGCTCTGTACTCTGTTCTATCACATCAACCTTAGTTTACTCCATTTTTTGGTGATGCTCAGTATGATTACTTGGTTAAAGTAGTACCTACCACCTCTTTGAATGGTAAAAGTAACTCATTAAGTAGTATGTAAGATGATACATTGGAATTATGTTCTGTTCCCCAGGATGATCCTTGATTAAAGTCATTCTTAACATTTCTGTCACTTAATGGATTCATGGATTTAAAAAAATATGATGTGTTATTGTCCATATTCCTTTCTGATGCTCAAAAATGTCCCATATTTGGCCAGCAAATTTCCCATATTTGGATTACAGAATATATATATATACATACACATACACACATATATATATAATACTCATATGTATATATCCCCATTTTGAAGATATACTTGCTATTTTGATAAAAGCTTGGTAATTTTTATATTTTTCTAATATTAAGGATTCTGATAGATGTGTGAAAGTATCTTGTGCATTTAATTTGCATTTCTCTGATGGGTAATGAAATAGAGCACATTTTAATATGTAAAATATCAATTTGGATGGTCTATTTTGTGAAGTGACTAGTCTTTTGTATACTTTTCTATTATCTATTTTTCTTATTGATTTGTAGGAATTCCTTATATATTTTGGGTGTGATTCTTTTGTCACATATATGCATTGCAGCTATCTTCTCCCATTCTTTGGTTTGACTTTATTTACTCTATGAATGGTGTTTCTTGATAAATAAAAGTTTCTAAATGCCAAGTGTTAGCTGAACATAGAGCAAACAGAGCTCTCTTACATTGGTGGTGAGAGTGTAAATTTATATAACCATTTTTGAAAACTTTGGCACTCTTTACCAAAGACAAGATATAAATACTCTGTGACACATCATTCTAATCCTAGGTATAAACTCAAGAGAAATGCATATATATTTTTACCAAAGTGCATATGAAAACTGTTTAGAGTGACCCAAAATGTCAGCCTCACTTCTCTGAGCTTTTCTTTTGTTTCTACAATCATGGCCCCTCAGATTGCTGCTGCATTAGTAGTGGTCCGATACTTCCAAATAAATGTAAAATATATTTTTCAGTGTTTTTAATTATTCTTGGCAGAGGATTAGTCTGCAACACAGTACTCAGCCATTATCAGAAGCCGAAATCTTAAAGTGATATTATATATATTTTTTCACATATCTAGTCCTAAGTTGTTAAATGGGATCATTAACTTAAAATCAGAAATAAAGTAGGTTTAATTGTTGTAAGTCTACAGATATAAATGTAGAATCTCTGAATTCCAACTTAATTTACATGTGCCTTTTGTATAATATCAGCATTAGTAAAAACTGGGTGGTCAGGATTTTCAGCTTTCTCAGGGATTCCAAGTCAATTTCTATCCAGTCTGATTCTGTTACAACTTCCACTTAATGGTAGGTTTGTGATCCCTGAAAGTGTTACTGCTATTGTGTGCCCCCTCTTAAGGAAGTGCAGTGCTCTGCCTTAAGTGCAATAGCTGTGGTCTCATTGTTCATATCTAGCTGTTGACCATTTTCTTCATGTGGCATCAGAAGGGCCGTTCAGATAGGTTTTTAAGCATAGTAATTCTCAGAATACTGATGTTAATTAATACATGTACCAAGTATTACAATTAGTACCAAAAAATTCACCAATTAAACATATTAGATTGAAGTCTCTAGGAGAAATCTAAATAAGCATTCTTCTTTCCTTAAAACAGAACATTTTTGTCTCTTAAGATTTTGAAAAATAAGATTCTTACATTTTTCAAGTTTTTATAATCTGCTGATTTGCTGTGAGAAGAAAATTTTGGGATTCCCCAGGGTACCTTTTAAATTTTAAAATGTTGAAGTAAGTGAACAGGACTGCACCAAGTATAGAAAAGCAAACATCAAATACTGCAGAAATGAGCCTTGCCAAGGGATGGTCTGGATGACCTAATATGGGGCTTTGCCATCACTAACACCTAAGACTTGAGGGACTTTAAGATTAACTGCATTGGAGCAGAGATATAAGCTGTCCTCTTTGAAAATTCTTGTGTCTGGTGAGGTATAAGGTCACAAAGTTACTTCATCAAGCGGTGTTTTACAAAGGGAAGGAGGAGAGTTGCAATGTAGGCCAACAGTGATCTAAAATAAAGGCTAATCGTGGTGCACCTCTAGGAAGACCTCTTACACGAAAACTTAGGTACAAATAAATTAATCAACTTCTCTGTTCTTCTCTTTGGTACAATACTAAGAGTGTGTTAAAATGTAGTTGCAACTCAGTTGGCAAAACGGGGGAAATAGATACTCTCAGGTGTGGCTGGTTGAAGAATAAAGTTGTACAACCCAACAAACAGCAATTTGACAATGAAGTAACCTACCCCCTATAACATCTGGGACATTATGTGGAATAAAACATAGTGCTATTGCCCACTCGCTCTGTTTTTAAGTGGAAGTGGGCTAAATGACCTTATTATCTGCATAAGGAATAGGGTGAGGTTAGGAATTGAAGGTCTGTTGGTCATGTGGGACTATGACATTGAAGCATAAGTGCATGCTTTTGTAGTAATTATTCCATTTCCCACATGTACAAAACAATTATGTGGGAACACATTTTTTTTGCTTTTGTTTATAGTTGCTAACTGAATGATTGAATGAAAATTATTGGTTTTCGTTAACTTGTAAAAACACAACACTATATTTTATATAGTTGAATTTTTGAACCTAATTATGCTGTTATAGGAGTTCATTGTGTTTAAAACAAAATGATATATGTATTTACATATTCAGCAGTTTCATCTTTTGGAATTTAATCTACAGATATTCTTATCTACTCTAAAAATGACAGTTATAAAATGTTATTCACTGAAGCTTTATTGATAATAGAGAAAGTACACATGTCCAGAAATAGTTCATTGATTAAATATTGTATATATTAGATATATAAAAAGGGAGATTATTATGTACTGAGAACTAACTATCTTAAAAAGTCTATAACATGCTGTCTTATGTATATTAAGCATTCTGTATGTATATCTGTTCATTTGTGTCTAGAGAAACTATGGAAAGAGAGCTAGAAACTTCAGAACTTCCCATGGAGGTGGGGACAAGGGTCAGGTGGTAGAGGGATGGGAGAGAGGCTTGGCATACCTTTCTATACTTTCTTTTTGAATCATGAAAACATAGCACTTATTCCAAAAATAATATTTAAATTGCAATCACAAAGGGAAGACCAACTATAATTTGTGAATAAGAAATCTAGCAGCAATACTTTGATTCTGAGTTGTGCCAAAGTCTTAGCTAATTTTCACTCTTTCTTATTTGATGGATTTCCTAGATTAACTATCTTGTCTTAAAGATATATTCGTATCTCAGAAATCACAGTGCTGATAGAATCCCATACCTTACAAAGACCACGTTCTCTGATTTTTCTTTACAAGAACAGGCATAGTTAGAACACTGTATTTTTGATAGTCTGTCCTTAGTGTAGTACCAAATGATATATTGGAGGACAGCATTGCACATTTTTTGCATCATGAAATAAAGAGCAAAGGTTACTATGACCCTTCACATTAAATTTTTGCAATTGTAGAGCAGCTCTCAGTTAGGCTTCTGTTCATTCCTTTTTCCAGTTCTCTAATGTGGTTAGCTAATTTTAAACTGTAGGTTTATGTCTTGTTCCTGTATTTCATGAATGCTGATATGGTAATTTATATTATACATATATTGACATATATGTAACCTTGTCTACATGGATATATTCTTCATACAAACTTATAGTGATATAAAAGGACCTTAAAATACATTTTGTATAATTTAAATTTAAACGAATGTTATTTCTGCCAAACTAGTCGACCTTGGGAGGTTTACATATATATTACAATCTTTCCTTATTACCTACCTATAGAATTATCCTTAGATAAATTTTATGAGAATTTTCTAAGAATGAAGTTTAACATCATATCGTCACACATATTTTCATACCCAAAATAGTATTATTCAGCTGAAGACTGAATTAGTTTGCTAGGGCTGCCATAACTAAGTGCCACACACTGGATGGCTTAAATGACAGAAATTTATTTTCTCATCATTATGAAGGCTATAGGTCCAGAATCAAGGTTTTGGCAGGGTAGGTGTCTTCTGAGGTTTCTATCCTTGATTGTAGATGGCCATCTCCTTCTCGTTTGACACGGTCTTCCCTCTCCGTGTGTCTGTGGCCAAATCTCTTCTTATAAGTCTACCTGGATGACCTCCAAGTACAGTTACATTTTGAGATATTGCACAATCCAGGTGTGCTGAAGGCCAGCTGTGCTGTGGGCAGAAAATGAGTAAGTAAGAGCTTTGGCTTCCATTCAATTTTCAAAATCCTACTCACGTTCTTCTCACTAGCTGAAGCTAAATCAGAGCTCCTCCAGCAAGGACTGACTGGTAAACATGCATCCAAGGTGTACGGACCTGTGATTAAGGGAGAGCAAGTCAGGCAATGAGAAATTCTGAACAACAGACAGACAAGCTGGCAAGCTTTGATGTGTTAATTGATAATTAATCATTACACTATAGCCATAATTTATAGTCACATTTTGAGAGGAAAAATAGCACACTTAACCAAACTTTCCCATTTCAATTTATCCAATATATGTAATTATATAAAATCTACAGGATACTTGACTGCATTTACCAGATGTTTTAAAAACAAATGATGTTTTAAAAGGATTCAGTGAAGACTAAAATATTTATTTCAAAAATTGATGCAATGTGTATTTGAATTTTCCTCAATTGTAGCTTTATTATTATTAATATATATTTTTAAATGTTTATTGGAGTATAATTGCTTTACAATATTGTGTTAGTTTATACTGTATAACAAAGTGCATCAGCTATATGTGTACATATATCTCCTCTTTTGGATTTCCTGCTCATTTAGGTCACCACAGAACACTGAGTAGAGTTCCCTGTGCTATACAGTAGGTTCTCATTAGTTATCTATTTCATACATAGTGTCAATCCCAATCTCCCAGTTCATCCCACCCCCCCCGCCCTTACCCCCTTGGCATCCATACGTTTGTTCTCCACGACTGTGTCTCTATTTCCAAAGAGCTCTCTTGATTTAATGGCAGCTATCAGGAATAATTAGGTGGTAAAGCCACACCCTTTGTATGATCTTGGCACTCAACCATGTTGTCCATCTGAGAAGTTTTACAGAGTATTTTCATCCAAACCCTTTTCTTTTTCCCCCCCCCAACACACACTGTATTTTATTTTTACAAGAGATAAATAAACTGACACCAAGCATTGTAAATGGATGACCACAACAAAAGCTACAATGATTGCAATTACCAAACACGAAACACACTCATACTATGTCATAATATGGACATTCAGTCCAGTAATCCTCCACTGTAACAGCTCCTTTACTTTGCAGTGACAATTGATTTGTATAGTTTTTGCCTCTGAGTCCTTGTGGGATTTTTTCTTTTATTCAAACAGAAAGTCACAAAAATTATAATCATCCTCAGCAGTTCACTCAGTCCCATTTAATTAATTTTTTTTCATCTTGATCTTTTGTTAGCATTTTTATGAATTCATCAGTTTTCCATTAGAGTTCTGAAAATGCTATTCATTCAGTTCAGCAGTATAGTCAGTTACCAGAAACCTGTAGTTGTCACAGTCTTTTCCATTAATTATTTGAAGATAAAACCGTTTTATAGGAACATTTTTGCAAAAGCATCAGAGTACACACAGAACTGTCTGTAAGTGACAAAAGACTTAAAAATGACCACAGTTAAAGATTTGATGAAAGTTCATAATAATGCAATTGACAAGGAAATTTAGTTATTTCTGAGATAAACATTTTAAAGTATTAACTAGAATTATAACATTATACCAGAACATATAAGATTTTTAGAAATTTCATGTAATGTCTGAAACATTTAAATTAACATATTTCAATACAAATGACCCATAGAAAGTTTAGTATTAGTTGTTTCTTTTTTGTTTCTTTGTTTTTTTTATACTGCAGGTTCTTATTGGTTATCAATTTTATACACACCAGTGTACACATGTCAATCCCAATCGCCCAATTCAGCACACCACTATCCCCACCCCACTGCGATTTTCCCCCCCTTGGTGTCCATACATTTGTTCTGTACATCTGTGTTTCAACTTCTGCCCTGCAAACTGGTTCAACTGTACCATTTTTCTAGATTAAACATACATGCATTAATATACAATATTTGTTTTTCTCCTGACTTACTTCACTCTGTTAGACAGTCTCTAGGTCCATCCATGTCTCAACAAATGACTCAATTTCATTCCTCTTTATGGCTGAATAATATTCCATTGTATATATGTACCACATCTTCTTTAGGCATTCGTCTGTCGATGGGCATTTAGGTTGCTTCCATGACCTGGCTATTGTAAATAGTGCTGCAATGAACATTGGAGTGCATGTGTCTTTTTGAATTATGGTTTTCTCTGGGTATATGCCCAGTAGTGGGATTGCTGGATCATATGGTAATCCTATATTTAGTTTTTTAAGGAACCTCCATACTATTCTCCATAGTGACTGTATCAATTTACATTCCCACCAACTGTGCAAGAGGGTTCCCTTTTCTCAACACCCTCTCCAGCATTTCTTGTTTGTAGACATTCTGATGATGCCCATTCTAACAGGTGTGAGGTGATGCCTCATTGTAGTTTTGATTTGAATTGCTCTAAAAATTAGTGATGTTGAGCAGCTTTTCATGTGCTTCTTGGCCATCTGTATGTCTTCTTTGGAGAAATGCCTATTTAGGTCTTCTGCCCATTTTTGGATTGGGTTGTTTGTTTCTTTAATATTGAGCTGCATGAGTTGTTTATATACTTTGGAGATTAATCCTTTGTCCGTTGATTCGTTTTCAAACATTTTCTCCCATTCTGAGGGTTGTCTTTTTGTCTTATTTATGGTTTCCTTTGCTGTGCAAAAGCTTTGAAGTTTCATTAGGTCCCATTTGTTTATTTTTGTTTTTATTTCCATTACTCTAGGAGATGGATCAAAAAAGATCTTGCTGTGATTTATGTCAAAGAGTGTTCTTCCTATGTTTTCCTCTAAGAGTTTTATAGTGTCCAGTCTTACATTTAGGTCTCAAATCCATTTTGAGTTTATTTTTGTGTATGGTGTTAGGGAGTGTTCTAATTTCATTCTTTTACATATAGCTGTACAGTTTTCCCAGCATCACTTATTGAAGAGACTGTCTTTTTTCCATTGTATATCTTTGCCTCCTTTGTCATAGATTAGTTGACCATAGGTGCATGGGTTTACCTCTGGGCTTTCTATCCTGTTCCATTGATCTGTATTTCTGTTTTTGTGCCAGTACCATATTGTCTTGATTACTGTAGCTTTGTAGTATAGTCTGAACACAGGGAGTCTGATTCCTCCAGCTCCGTTTTATTCCCTCAAGACTGCTTTGGCTGTTTGGGGTCTTTTGTGTCTCCATACAAATTTTGAGATGATTTGTTCTAGTTCCATAAAAAATGCCATTCGTAATTTGATAGGGATTGCATTGAATTTGTAAATTGCTCTGGGTAGCATAGTCATTTTCACAATATAGATTCTTTCAATCCAAGAACTGGTATATCTCTCCATCTTTTGGTATCATCTTTAATTTCTTTCATCAGTGTCTTATAGTTTTCTGCATACAGGTCTTTTGTCTCCCTAGGTAGGTTTATTCCTAGGTGTTTGGTTCTTTTTGTTCCAATGGTAAATGGGAGTTTTTCGATAATTTCTCTTTCAGATTTTCCATCATTAGTGTATAGGAATGCAAGATATTTCTGTGCATTAATTTTGTATCCTGCAACTTTACCAAATTCATTGATTAGGTCTACTAGTTTTCTGGTGGCATCTTTAGGATTCTCTATGTATAGTATCATGTCATCTGCAAACAGTGACAGTTTTACTTCTTCTTTTTCCATTTGTATTCCTTTTATTTCTTTTTCTTCTTTGATTGGCATGGCTAGGACTTCCAAACTTATGTTGAATAATAGTGGTAAGAGTGGACAGCCTTGTCTCATTCCTGATCTTAGAGGAAATGGTTTCAGTTTTTCACCATTGAGAATGATATTTGCTATGGGTTTGTCCTATATGGCCTTTATTGTGTTGAGGTAGGTTCCCTCTATGCCCACTTTCTGGAGAGTTTTTATCATAAATGAGTGTTGAATTTTGTCAGAAGATTTTTCTGCATCTATTGATATGATCATATGGTTTTTATTCTTCAGTTTGTTAATATGGTGTATTACATTGATTGATTTGCATATATTAAAGAATCCTTGCATCACTGGGATAAATCCCACTTGGTCATGGTGTATGATCCTTTTAATATGTTGTTGGATTCTGTTTGCTGGTATTTTGTTGAGGAGATTTGCATCTATATTCATCAATGATATTGGTCTGTAATTTTCTTTTTTTATAGTATCTTTGTCTGGTTTTGGTATCATAGTGATGCTGGCCTCATAGAACGAGTTTGGGAGTGTTCCATCCTCTGTAATTTTTTGGAAGATTTTGCGAAGGATGGGTGTTAGCTCTTCTCTAAATGTTTGATAGAATTTACCTGTGAAGCCATCTGGTCCTAGACTTGTTGGAAGATTTTTAATCACGGTTTCAATTTCATTACTTGTGATTCGTCTGTTCATAATTTCTTTTTCTTCCTGGTTCAGTCTTGGAAGCTTATACCTTTCTAAGAATTTGTCCATTTCTTCCAGGGTGTCCATTTTATTGGCAGAGAGTTGCTTGTAGTAGTCTCTTAGGATGCTTTGTATTTCTGTGGTGTCTGTTGAAACTTCTCCTTTTTAATTTCTAATTTTATTGATTTGAGTCCTCTCCCTCTTTTTCTTGATGAGTCTGGCTAATGGTTCATCAATTTTGTTTATCTTCTCAAAGAACCAGCTTTTAGTTTTATTGATCTTTACTATTGTTTTCTTTGTTCCTAATTCATTTATTTCTGCTCTGATCTTTATGATTTCTTTCCTTCTGCTGACTTTGGGTTTTGTTTGTTCTTCTTTCTCTAGTTCCTTTAGGTGTAAGGCTAGATCGTTTACTTGAGATTTTTCTTGTTTCTTGACGTAGGCTTGTATAGCTATAAACTTCCATCTTAGAACTGCTTTTGCTCCATCGCATAGGTTTTGGATTGTCGTGTTTTCATTGTCATTTGTCTCTAGGTATTTTTTGATTTCCTCTTTGATTTCTTCAGTGATCTCTTGGTTGTTTAGTAATGTATTGTTTAGCCTCCATGTGCTTGTGCTGTTTACTATTTTTTCCCTGTAATTCATTTCTAATCTCATAGCATACTGGTCAGAAAAGATGTTTGATATGATTTCAATTTTCTTAAATTTACTGAAGCTTGATTTGTGACCCAAGATGTGATCTATCCTGGAGAATGTTCTGTGCCCACTTGAGAAAAAAGTATAATCTGCTGTTTTTGGATGGAATTTCCTATAAATATCAATTAAATCTATCTGGTCTATTGTATCATTTAGAGCTTCTGTTTCCTTATTTATTTTCATTTTGGAAGATCTGTGCATTGGTTTAAGTGAGGTGTTAAAGTGCCCCACTATTATTTTGTGACTGTCAATTTCCTCTTTTAAAGTTATTAGCTGTTGTGTTATGTATTGAAGTACTCCTATATTGGGTGCATATATGTTTATAATTGTTATATCTTCTTGGATTGATCCCTTGATCATTATGTAGTGTCTTTCCTTATCTCTTGTAACATTCTTTATTTTAAAGTCTATTTTGTCTGATATGAGAATTGCTACTCCAGCTTTCTTTTGATTTCCATTTGCATGGAATATCTTTTTCCATCCCTTCACTTTCAGTCTGTATGTGTCGCTAGGTCTGAAGTGGGTCTCTTGTAGACAGCTTGTATGTGGGTCTTCTTTTTGTATCTATCCAGCGAGCCTGTGTCTTTTGTTTGGAGCATTTAATCCATTCACGTTTAAGGTAATTATTGATATGTATGTTCCTATGACCATTTTCTTAGTTGTTTTAGGTTTGTTTTTGTAGATCCTTTGCTTCTATTGTGTTTCCCACTTAGAGAAGTTCCTTTAGCATTTGTTGTAGAGCTGGTTTGGTGGTGCTGAATTAGATCTTGCTGGGTAGAGTAATCTTGGTTGTAAGTTCTTCCCTTTTATCACTTTAAGTATATCATGCCACTCCCTTCTGGCTTGTGGAGTTTCTGCTGAGAAATCAGCTGTTAACCTTATGGGAGTTCCCTTGTATGATATTTGTCATTTTTCCCTTGCTGCTTTCAATAATTTTTCTTTGTCTTTAATTTTTACCAGTTTGATTACTATGTGTCTCAGCATGTTTCTTCTTGGGTTTATCCTGTGTGGGACTCACTGCACTTCCTGGACTTGGGTGGCTATTTCCTTTCCCATGTTAGGGAAGTTTTCAACTATAATCTCTTCAAATATTTTCTCTGATCCTTTCTCTCTCTCTTCTCCTTCTGGAACCCCTATAATGTGAATGTTGTTGCATTTAATGTTGTCCCAGAGGTCTCTTAGTCTGTCTTCATTTCTTTTCATTCTTTTTTTTTAATTCTGTTTTGCAGCACTGAATTCCACAATTCTGTCTTCCAGGTCAGTTATCTGTTCTTCTGCCTCAGTTATTCTGCTATTGATTCCTTCTAGTGTAGTTTTCATTTCAGTTACTGTATTGTTCATCTCTGTTTGTTAGCTCGTTAATTCTTCTAGGTCTTTGTTAAACATTTCTTGAATCTTCTCGATCTTTGCCTCCATTCTTTTTCCGAGGTCCTGGATCATCTTCACTATCATTATTCTCAATTTTTTTTCTGGAAGGTTGCCTATCTCCACTTCATTTAGTTGTTTTTCTGGGGTTTTATCTTGTTCCTTTACCTGGTACATAGCCCTCTGCCTTTTCATCTTGTCTATCTTTCTGTGAATGTGGTGAATGTGGCTGCAGGATTGTAATTATTCTTGCTTCTGCTCTCTGCCCTCTGGTGGATGAGGCTATCTAAGAGGCTTATGTAAGTTTCCTGATGGGAGGGACTGGTGGTGGGTAGAGCTCATTGTTGCTCTGGTGGGCAGAGCTTAGTAAAACTTTAATCCACTTGACTGCTGTTGGGTGCGGCTGGGTTCCCTCCCTGTTGGTTGTTTGGCCTGAGGCAACCCAACACTGGAGCCTACCTGGGCTCTTTGGTGAGGCTAATGACAGACTCTGGGAGGGCTCACGCAAAGGAGTACTTCCCAGAACTTCTGCTGCCAGTTCCTTGTCCCCACAGTGAGCCACAGCCACCGCCCTCCTCTTCAGGACACCCTCCAACACTAGCAGGTAGGTCTGGTTCAGTCTCCCCTGAGGTCACTGCTCCTTCCTCTGGGTCCCAATGTGCACATTACTTTGTGTGTGCCCTCCAAGAGTGGAGTGTCTGTTTTCCCAAGTCCTGTCAAAGTCCTGCACCCAGTTCCCACTAGGCTTCAAGGTCTGATTCTCTAAGAATTCCTCCTCCTTCTGCCGGACCCGTAGGTTGTGAAGTCTGATGTGGGGCTCAGAAACTTCACACCAGTGGGTGGATTTCTGTGGTATAAGTGCTCTCCAGTCTGTGAGTCACCCACCCAGCAGTTATGGGTTTTGATTTTACTGTGATTGCATCCCTCCTACCATCTCATTATGGCTTCTTCTTTGTCTTTGGATGTGGGTATCTTTTTTGGTGAGTTCCAGTGTCTTTCTGTTGATGATTGTCCAGCAGCTAGTTGTGACTCTGGTTTTCTTGCAAGAGGGAGTGAGAGCACGTCCTGCTACTCCGCCATCTTTGTTCCTCCTTCTGTTGTAGCTTTTCTCACTGACAACTGGAATTAAAGCTTTAAGACAATAACTCTGGGAGGACCTTCAAGATGGCAGAGGAGTAAGATGTGGAGATCATCTTCCTTCCCATGAATACATCAAAAATACATCAACATGTGGGAAAACTCCTACAGAACACCCACTGAATGCTGGCCAAAGACTCAGACTTGCCAAAAGGCAAGAAACTCCCCACGTACCTGGCCGTGTGGCTGACAGGGTCTTGGTGATATGGCTTGGGGTAAGGGCTGAACCTCTGAGGTGCGAGAGCCACGTTCAGGACAATGGACCACCAGAGACCTCCTGGCCCCCTGTAATATCAATGAGCAAGAGATCTCCCAGAGGTCTCCTTCTCAAGGCTAAGACCCAACCCCACTCAACGACCAGCAAGGTAAAGGTAAAAACCCACTAGACCAAACAAATGAAGAGGAAATAGGCAGTCTACCTGAAAAAGAATTCAGAGTAATGATAGTAAAGATGATCCAAAATCTTGGAAATACAATGGAGAAAATACAATAAATGTTTAACAAGGACTTGGAAGAACAAAAGAGCAAACAAACAGTGATGAACAACACAATAAATGAAAATAAAAATTCTTTAGAAGGAATCAATACCAGAATAATTGAGGCAGAAGAACTGATAAGTGACCTGGAAGATAAAATAGTGGAAATAACTACCACAGAGCAGAATGAATAGAATTGAGGACAGTGTCAGAGACATTTGGGGCAATATTAAACACACCAAAATTCAAATTATAAGGTCCCAAAGAAGAAGAAGAGAAAAATAAAGGGACTGAGAAAATAGTTGAAGGGATCATATTTGAAAACCTCCCTAACATGGGAAAGATAATAGTCAAACAAGTTCAGGAAGTGCAGAGAGTCCCATACAGGATAAATCCAAGGAGAAACACTCCAAGACACATATTAATCAAACTATCAAAAATTAAATACAAAGAAAAAATATTAGAAGCAGCAAGGGAAAAACAACAAATAACATACTAGGGAATCCCCATAAGGTTAACAGATGATCTTTCAGCAGAAATTCTGCAAGCCAGAAGGGAGTGGCAGGACATATTTAAAGTGATGAGGGGGAAAAACCTACAACCATTACTCTACCCAGCAAGTATCTCATTCAGATCTGACAGAGAAATTAAAACCTTTACAGACAAACAAAAGCTAAGAGAATTCAGCACCACCAAACCAACTTCACAACAAATGATAAAGGAAATTGTGTAGGCAGGAAACACAAGAGAAGGAAAAGACCTACAAAAACCAAATCCAAAACAATTAAGAAAATGGTAATAGGGACATACATATCAATAATTACCTTAACTGTAAATGGATTATATGCTCCAAACAAAAGAAGTAGACTGGCTGAATGGATACAAAAACAAGACCCATATATATGCTGTCTCCAAGAGACCCACTACAGACCTAGGTACACATACAGACTGAAAGTGAGGGGATGGAAAAAGGTATTCCATGCAAATGGAAATGAAAAGAAAGCTGGAATAGCAATTCTCAGATCAGTCAAAATAGACTTTAAAATAAAGACTGTTACAAGAGACAAGAGGACACTGCCTAATGATCAAGGGATCAATCCAAGAAGTAGATATAACAATTGTAAGTATTTATGCACCCAACATAGGAGCAACTCAATACATAAGGCAAATGATAATAGCCATGAAAGGGGAAATTGACAGTAAAACAATCATAATAGGGGACTTTAACACCCCACTTTCACCAATGGACAGATCAACCAAAATGAAAATAAATAAGGAAACACAAGCTTTAAATGATACATTAAACAAGAGGGACTTAATTGATATTTATATGACATGCAATTCAAAAACAATAGAAAACACATTCTTTTCAAGTGCTCATGGAGCATTCTCCAGGATAAATAATATCTTCGGTCACAAATCAAGCCTCAGTAAATTTAAGAAAATTCAAATCGTATCCAGTATCTTTTCTGAACACAATGCTATGAGACTAGATATCACTTACAGGAAAAAAACTGTAAAAATAAAAACACATGGAGGATAAACAATACGTTACTAAATAACCAAGAGATCACTGGAGAAATCAAATAGGAAATCAAAAAATACCTAGAAACAAATGACAATGAAAGTACGATGGCCTCAAACCTATGGGATGAAGCAAAAGCAGTTCTAAGAGGGAAGTTTATAGCAGTACAGTCCTGCCTCAAGAAACCAGAAACATCTCAAATAAACAATGTAACGTTACACCTACAGCAATTAAAAAAACAAGAACAAAAAACCCCAAAGTTATCAGAAGGATAGAAATCATAAAGATCAGATCAGAAATAAGTGAAAAAGAAAGGAAGGAAATGATAACAAAGATCAATAAAACTACAATCTGCTTCTTTGAGAAGAGGAACAGAATTGATAAACCATTAGTTAGACTCATCAAGTAAAAAAGGGAGAAGACTCAAATCAGCAGATGTAGGAATGAAGAAGTAACAACGGACACTGCAGAAATACAAAGGATTATGAGAGATTGCTATAAGCAACTATAAGCCAAAAAAATGGATAACCTGGAAGAAATGGACAAATTTTTAGAAAAGCACAACCTTCTGAGACTGAACCAGGAAGAAATAGAAAATATAAACAGACCAATGAAAAGCACTGAAATTGAAATTGTGGTTAAAAATATTCGAACAAACAAAAGCCCAGGACCCGATGGATTCACAGGTGAATTCTATCAAAAATTTAGAGAGAAGCTAACACCTATCCTTCTCAAAGTTTTCCAAAATATAGCAGAAGGAAGAACAGTCCCAATTCTATGAGCCCACCAACACCCTGATAAAAAAACCAGACAAAGATGTTATAAGAGAGAAAACTACAGGCCAATATCACTGATGAACATAGATGCCAAAATCCTCAATAAAATACTAGCAAACCGTATCCACCTGCATGTTAAAATGATCATACACCATGATCAAGTGGGGTTTATCCCAGGAATGCAAGGATTCTTCAATATATGCATATCAAACAGTGTTATACACCATATTAACAAATTGAAGGATAAAAACCATATGATAATCTCAATAAATGGAGAAACAGCTTTTGACAAAATTCAGCACCCATTTATGATAAAAACTCTCCAGAAAGTAGGCATAGAGGGAACTTACCACAGCATAATAAAGGCCATATATGACAAACCCACAGTCAACATTGTTCTCAATGGTGAAAAACTAAAATTATTTCCACTAAGGTCAGGAACAAGACAAGCTTGCCCACTCTCACCACTTTTATTTAACATGGTTTTGCAAGTTTTAGCCACAGCAATCAGAGAGGAAAAAGAAATGAAAGGAATCCAAATCAGAAAAGAATAAGTAAACCTGTCACTGTTTGCAGATGACATGATACTCTATGTAGAGAATCCTAAAGATGCTACTGGAAAACTACTAGAGCTAAACAATGAATTTGGTAAAGTAGCAGGATACAAAATTAATGCACATAAATCTCTTGCATTCCTATACACTAATGATGAAAAATCTGAAAGTGAAATTAAGAAAACACTCCCACTTACCATTGCAACAAAAAGAATAAAATACCTAGGAATAAACCTACCTAAGGAGTCAAAAGACCTGTATGCAGAAAACTATAAGACACTGATGAAAGAAATTAAGGATGATACAAACTGATGGAGAGATATATCATGTTCTTGGATTGGAAGAATCAACATTGTGAAATTGACTACACTACCCAAAGCAATCTATAGACTTAGTGCAATCCCTATCAAACTACCAATGTCATTTTCAACAGAACCAGAACAAAAAATTTTACAATCTGTATGGAAACACAAAAGACCCCAAATATTCAAAGTAGTCTTGAGACAGAAAAATGGGATTGCACTGAATCTGTAGATTGCTTTGGGTAATATCGTCATTTTCACAATGTTGATTCTTCCAATCCAAGAATATGGTATATCTCTCCATCAGTTTGTATCATCTTTAATTTCTTTCATCAGTGTCTTATAGTTTTCTGCATACAGGTCTTTTGACTCCTTAGGTAGGTTTATTCCTAAGTATTTTATTCTTTTTGTTGGAATGGTAAATGGGAGTGTTTTCTTGATTTCTCTTTCAGATTTTTCATCATTAGTGTATAGGAATGCAAGAGATTTATGTGCCTTAATTTTGTATCCTGTTACTTTACCAAGTTCGTTGATTAGCTCTAGTAGATTTCTGGTAGCATATTTAGAGTTTTCTATATATAGTATCATGTCATCTGCAAAAAGTGAAAGCTTTAACTTCTTCTTTTCTGGTTTGGCTTCCTTTTATTTCTTTTTCTTCTCTGATTGCTGTGGCTAAAATTTCCAAAACTATGTTAAATAATAGTGATGGCAAACTTGGTCTTCTTCCTGATCTTCATCTTCTTCCTGATCTTCGTGTAAAAGATTTCAGTTTTTCATCATTGAGAATGATGTTTGCTGTGGGTTTGTCATATGTGGCCTTTATTATGTTGGGGGAAGTTCCCTCTATGACTACTTTCTGGAGAGTTTTTATAATAAATGGGTGTTGGATTTGTGAAAAGCTGTTTCTGCATCTACTGACAATATCATATGGTTTTTATGCTTCAGTTTGTTAATATGGTATATCACATTGATTGATATGCATATATTGAAGAATCCTTGCATTCCTGGGATAAGCCCCATTTGATCATGGTGTATGATCCTTTTAATATGCTGCTGGATTCTATTTGCTAGTATTTAATTTAGGATTTTTGCAAGGATTTTGGCATCTATGTTCATCAGTGATTTTGGCTTGCAGTATTCCTTCTTATAACATCTTGGCCTGGTTTTCCTATCATGGTGATGGTGGTCTCGCAGAATGAGCTTGGAAGTGTTCCTCCCTCTGCTATATTTTGGAAGCCTTTGAGAAGGATAGGTGTTAGCTCTTCTCTAAACGTTTGATAGGATTCGCCTGTGAAGCCATCTGATCCTCGGTTTTTGTTTGTTGGAAGATTTTGAATCACAGCCTCAGCTTCAGTGCTTGTGATTGGTCTGTTTATATTTTCTATTCCTCCTCGTTCATTCTTGGAAGGTTGTGCTTTTCTAAGAATTTGTCCATTTCTTCCAGGTTGTCCATTTTATTGGCTTATAGTTGGTTATAGTAATCTCTCATGATCCTTTGTATTTCTGCAGTGTCAGTTGTTACTTCTCCTTTTTCTTTTCTGATTCTATTGATTTGTCTTCTCCCTTTTTTTTCTTGATGAGTCTGGCTAATGGTTTATCAATTTTGTTAATCTTCTCAAAGAGCCATCTTTTAGTTTTATTGATCTTTGCTATCATTTCCTTCATTTCTTTTTCATTTGTTTCTGATCTGAATTTTATGATTTCTTTCCTTCTGCTAACTTTGGGGTTTTTGTTCTTCTTTCTCTAATTGCTTTAGGTGTAAGATTAGGTTGTTTATTTGAGATGTTTCTTGTTTCTTGAGGTAGGATTGTATTGTTATATACTTCCCTCTTAGAACTGCTTTTGCTGCATCCCATAGTTTTGGGGTCATTGTGTTTTCATTATCATTTCTTTCTATGTAATTTTTGATTTCCTCTTTGATTTCTTCAGTGATCTCTTGGTTGTTTAGTAGTGTACTGTTTAGCCTACATGTGTTTGTATGTTTTACAGAATTTTTCCTGTAATTGATATATAGTCTCATAGCATTGTGTTCAGAAAAGATACTTGATATGATTTGAATTTTCTTAAATTTACCAAGACTTATTTTGTGACCCAAGACATGATCTATCCTGGAGAATGTTCCATGAGCTTTTGAGAAGAAAGTATATTCTGTTGTTTTTGTATGGAATGTTGTATAAATATCAATGAAGTCCATCCTGTTTAATGTATCATTTAAAGTTTGTGTTTCCTTATTTATTTTCATTTTGGATGATCTATCCATTGGTGAAAGTAGGGTGTTAAAGTCCCCTACTGTGATTGTGTTACTGTCAGTTTCCCCGTTATGGCTGTTAGAATTTGCCTTATGTATTGAGGTACTCCTGTATTGGGTGCATAAATATTTGCAATTGTTATATCTTCTTCTTGGATTGATCCCTTGATCATTATGTAGTGTCCTTCTTTGTCTCTTGTAATAGTCTTTATTTTAAAGTCTATTTTGTCTGATATAAGAATTGCTACTCTAGCTTTCTTTTTTTGGCCTCTCCCATTTGCGGAGCACAGGCTCCGGACGCGCAGGCTCAGTGGCCATGGCTCACGGGCCCAGCCGCTCCGCGGCATGTGGGATCTTCCCGAAACGGGGCACGAACCCGCGTCTCCTGCATCGGCAGGCGGACTCTCAAGCACTGCGCCACCAGGGAAGCCCTCTAGCTTTCTTTTGATTTCCATATTCATGGAACATTTTTTCCATCCCTGCACTTTCAGTCTCCATGTGTCCCTAGGTGTGAAGTGGGTCTCTTGTATACAGCATATGTACAGGTCTTGTTTTTGTATCCATTCAGCCAGTCTATGTCTTTTGGTTGGAGCATTTAATCCATTTACATTTAATGTAATTGTCAATATGATGTTCCTATTACCATTTTCTTATTTGTTTTGGGATTTCTTTTGTAGGTCTTTTTGTTCTCTTGTGTTTCCTGCCTAGAGAAGTTCCTTTAGCCCTTGTTGTAAAGCTCGTTTGCTGGTGCTGAATTCTCTTAGCTTTTGTTTGTCTGTGTAAATTTTAATTTCTCCTTCAAATCTGAATGAGGTCCTTGTTGTGTAATCTTTGTTGTAGGTTTTTCTCTTTCATCACTTTAAATATGTCCTGCTACTCCCTTCTGGCTTGCAGAGTTTCTGCTGAAAGTCCAGCTGTTAAACTTATGGGGATTCCCTTGTATATTATTCATGGCTTTTCCCTTGCTACTTTTAATATGTTTTGTTTGTATTTATTTTTGAAAGTTTGATTAATATATGTTTTGAGGTGTTTCTCCTTGGATTTATCCTGTATGGGACTCTCTGCACTTTCTAGAGTTTATTGACTATTTCCTTTCCCATATTAGGAAAATTTTCGACTATATTCTCTTCAAATATTTTCTCAGTTCTTTTTTATTTCTCTTCTTCCTTTGGGATCCCTATAATTCGACTGTTGGTGCTTTTAATGTTGTCCCAGAGGTCTCTCTGACTGTCCCCAATTCTTTCCATTCTTTATTCTTTTTTCTGCTCTGCAGTAGTTATTTCCACTATTTTATCTTCCAGGTCACTTATCCATTCTTCTGCCTCAGTTATTCTGCTATTGATTCCTTCTAGAAAATTTTTATTTTCATTTATTGTGTTGTTCGTCATTGTTTGTTTCCTCTTTATTTCTTCTAGGTCCTTGTTAATCATTTCTTGTATTTTCTCCATTGTATTTCCAAGATTTTGGATTATCTTTAGTATCATAACTCTGATTTCTTTTTCAAGTAGACTGCCTATTTCTGCTTCATTTGTTTGGCCTGGTGGGTTTTTAACTTGCTCCTTCACCTGCTGTGTTTCTTTGTCCCCTCATTTTGCTGGACTTACTGTGTTTGGTGTTACCTTTTCACAGGCTGCAGGTTCCTAGTTCCCGTTGTTTTTCATGTCTGCCCCCAGTGGCTGTGGTTGTTTCAGTGAGTTGTGTAGGCTTCTTGGTGGAGGGGACTGGTGCCTGTGTTCTGGTGGATGAGTCTGGATCTTGTCTTTCTGGTGGGCAGGCCTTTGTCTGGTGGTGTGTTTTGAAGTGTCTGTGAACTTATTATGATTTTAGGCAGCCTCTCTGCTAGTGGGTGGTGTTATGTTCCTGTCTTTCTAGTTGTTTGGCATAGGGTGTCCAGCACTGTAGCTTGCAGGTCATTGAGTTGAGCCTCGTCTTAGGTCGAGATGGAGATCTCTGGGAGAGATTTCACTGTTTGATATTCCGTGGAGCCAGGAGGTCTCTGGTGGACCAATGTCCTGAACACGGCTCTCCCACCTCAGAGACACAGGCCTGACACCTGGCTGCAACACTAAGACCCTGTTAGCCACATGGCTCAGAAGAAAAGGGAGAAAAAAAGAAAAAAATATATAAAATTAAAACTAAAAAAATTAAAAATTTATAAAGTAATAAAAAGAAAAGAAAGAAAGAGAGAAAATACACCCAAACCAAAAAACAAATCCACCGATGATAACAAGTGCTAAAAACTATACTAAAGAACAAAAACAAAGAAAAAGTGTACACACAGAACACAAGGACAAATGGTAAAAGCAAATCTATACAGACAAAATTAAACAAAGGCACATACACATACACACTCACAAAAAGAGGAAAAGGAAAAAATATATATATATATATTAAAAAAAAGGAAAAGGAAGAGAACAACCAAATCAATAAACAAATCTACCAATTAAAAAAAAACTCTAAATACTAAACTAAGATAAACATAAAACCCAAAACAGATTAGATGCAGAATGCAAACACCAAGTCTACAGTTGCTCCCAAAGTCCACTGTCTCAAATTTGGGATGATTTGTCATCTATTCAGATATTCCAGAGATGCAGGGTACATTGAGTTGATTGTGGATATTTAATCCACTGCTCATAAGACTGATGGGAGAGATTTCTCTTTCTCTTCTTTGTTCACACAGCCTCTGGGATTCAGCTTTGGATTGGCCCTGCCTCTTAGTTTAGGTCGCCTGAGGGTGTCTGTTCTTTGCTCAGATAGGACAGGGTTAAAGAAACAGCTGATTGGGGGCTCTGGCTCGCTCTGGCTCACTCTGCCCGAGGGGAGGGAGGGATTCGGAGTGTGGGGCGAGCCTGTGGCGGCAGAGGCTGGCGTGACGTTGCAACAGTGTGACGTGCGCTGTGTGTTCTCCCAGCGAAGTTGTCCCTGGATCACAGCACCCTGGCAGTGGTGGGCTGCACAGTCTCCCGGGAGGGGAGGTGTGGATAGTGATCTGTGCTTGCACACAGGCTTCTTGGTGGCTGCAGCAGCAGCCTTAGCATTTCATGTCTATCTCTGGTGTCTGCACTGAGAGCCATGGCTTATGCCCATCTCGAGCTTGTTTAGGTGATGCTCTGTATCCCCTCTCCTCGTGCACCCTGAAACAATGGTCTCTTGCCTCTTAGGTAGGTCCAGACTTTTTCTTGGTTAGCTCTGGTGCACCAGCCCCCTTCATGCTGTGTTCATGCAACCAACCTGAGTCCTCTCCCTGGGATCTGACCTCCGAAGCCCAAGCCTCAGCTCCCAGCCCACGCCTGCCCTGGCAGGTAAGCATACAAGCCTCTCAGGCTGGTGAGTGCTGGTTGGCACCAATCCTCTGTGCGGGAATCTCTCCACTTTGCCCTCTGCACACCTATTGCTGCACTCTCCTCTGTGGTTCCAAAGCTTCCCCCCTGCTACCTCATGTCTCAGCCAGTGAAGGGACTTCCTAGTGTGTGGAAACCTTTCCTCCTTCACAGCTCCCTCCCAGAGGTGCAAGTCCTGTCCCTATTCTTTTGTCTCTGTTTTTTCTTTTGCCCTACCCAGGTACATGGGGAGTTTCTTGCCTTTTGGGAAGTCTGAGGTCTTCTGCCAGCATTCAGTAGGTGTTCTGTAGGAGTTTTTCCACATGTAGATGTATTTCTGATGTATTTGTGGGGAGAAAGGTGATCTCCATGTCTTACTCCTCTGCCATCTTGAAGGTCTCTCTCTGTAAATATTTTTAACAAATACCCTTGGAAGTAGCAATAGGCTTTAGAAATAAGCCAGTCAGTTGCAACTGTACCTTTTATGGTGGTCTTCTAAGGCACAGTTCACAACAAATAGTTAATTATAATTCTTTGTGAATGTGTTCCATTCTGCTCCCTCTGGTACTGGGAATGTAGGCTGTGACTTTCACTGATGCCACTGAGCTGGTGTGTGGGAGATGGGACTGGGGTAAGCCACCACGTCACCATTCCTGTCAAGAATCCGTTGTGGTTTCCTCCCTACCTCCCTTCTTCCTTCCTTCCTTCCTTCCTTCCTTCCTTTTTCTTTCTTTCTTTCTTTCTTCTTTCCTTCTTTCCTTCTTTCTTTCTTCCTTTCTTCCTTTCTTCCTTCCTTCCTCCCTTCCTCCCTTCCTCCCTCCCTCCCTCCTTTCCTTCCTTCCTCCTTTCTTCTTTTGAATAAGTGTTCCCTTAATTGCTTCAAGCCTTTGGTTAATTTTGAGTTTTGAAAGAGTTGATTCTGATGGTTTTTGCCCATTTAAAACATCGTTTTATGGAGGGGCAGAATTTTCAGTTCCTTATTATGCAGTTTTTGCTGATATGCTGACATCATTTTATGCTAATTTGTACTAAAGAAAGTCTTTACCCTTTTTATTGATTGACAAATTGATAGTCTTATTTTCTTAATTTTTGGTTATTTGATGAAAATTCTCTTTTTGACAGTCTATTTTGTTTTATTAGCTATTCTGATGATAAATGTTATAAATATGTTTGTCCAACAATTAAGGAACTCAAAGTCTAGTGGGGGAAAACAAGCATCTAAATACTATGATTATTTATACATTTTTGCCATTAATTATTGACATCGCATTTTTCTAATCTGAATAAATTTACCAATTAAATAAGCCATTCAAAATAAAATAACAAGGTTCATTTAGCACCTGGGTATTTCTAATGTTGAAAACACAGTCCTATTAAGGTATAGAAGAAGGATTCTTATAACCAGACATTCTCCTTGAGTTTGTTTAACTTGGACCAAGGACCTAGTAGCCTGAATGACATGCTTCATTCCAACTTTTAAACTGTCGACTGAGTTAAGATGTGTTGATGAATATTAATTTCTTTTACTAAAAGCTCTGACACTGAGACATGTCTGTTGTCTGCTTGTTCCATCAAATAATGAAAGGTCTTGGGGATTTCCTCCAAAGTGTGGATGTTGGCACTTGGAGCTGACGGGCATATTTCAGACAACCTGTGCTATAAACTACTCTGTTTTGCCATTTCTGGATGGCCTCGAATGTGCCTTTATTCTATTTCTGCTGCACGTGTTTGATACTGTAAACCCCTTTTGAGACTGTCCCAGGGATTATTTATAATGTACTGATGTTACCATATTAGTAGCTGCTATTTCTGCACAGAAGCATGGGGTTTGTTGACACTTGTTTTACTGCTGAAACTTTATTTTTGGTGTCTGGTAGACCACTATGGAGTTTCACTACTGAAATGTTATGGCACCCTGAATGAAAAGTCATCCCATGTTCATTTTCCTCTGGGGGTTTAAGAAAGCACCTGAATAAGCTTTAGAACTTGACAGATAATGTGATTTCGCAATGTTATAGCATTCCTGTTTCAACTGGCACTTCTAATACTCTCACAAACAGTTTGTGGGGTTGGTAAGGTTCCTTTGCAGGAGTATTTCAAAAATAGGTCCAAACTTACAGCATGAATGTAAATTTATAGAAGGGAGAAATATTAAAGCATTTTTAAAATTAATTTTAGAACAGTGCTCTTTTGGCACTGATGAGTAATTTCCAAAGCTGGCTTTCTTGTGATCTAGTGATCTACACACAGAAACAACGTAATATGATTGGAAACCATCACTCTGCCTGCTTTGCAGGTGGTGCCTTTTTCTTCAACTTCTTCATGAAGAGCTCCAAACTAAGGCACTTTGGACAACCTTGTTTCATTTACTCCTCTGCCCTTTAGACATCTCTGTGCCATCTCTTTTTCTAGTTTAGGATAATCTAACCATTTTTAAATGGGTGCATGCAAATTAATTTTTAATTTAAAATACATCTTGGGGGACAAATGTTAACAAAACTGTATTTCCATTCTTTGAGGCAACTTGTGTTTTGTAATTAAGATGGTTCCCCTTTAAAAATATATCCAAGCCTGTTTTATAGTTTCATTCTACTTTGGTTATAATATGTTATAAAACAGAAAGTCTAGAGCTACATGCAAAGTAAACCAAAACTTTTGTAAAACCTAGGGTAAGAAGATGATGTTTCTCATAGTGTGTGTTTATGCATACTTAATAAATATACAAATTACTCATCAGTGCCTATATATATATGCCTTGATTGCATATGCATGTGTATATATACATATATATTTATGGATGTATATTTTATATCAATATATGTTTCTGTGTGTACATATTTATATGTGTATATGTGTGTGTATATATGTAAATATGTGTATGTATATATGCATCAATACATGAAAATGGCTAAAATTCAGAAACAGATAAGTAGAATGGAATTTGTCTCATTTATTCAACATTTGCTTTTGATTCCCTAATGCATGCTAAGTCATGATACTCCATCTGAGATACAAAGTGGCATATTAAAGCTAGGTCTTGCTTTCAAGTTACTTATACTACAGGGGAGGTTACAGACAGAGAAGACTTCTGTGAGACATTGCTATCTACTGAGACCTGCAGGTTGAATTGTCCTTACTTGACAAGACATGGGTGATGAGGGGGAGGTGGGGAAGCAAAGCAGAGCAGGACGGGCAGCATATTTGGGGGCCAAGAGACAAGAGACCAAGTCACTAAAGGAAGCAGGAGGGCATAAATGTGGAGAAATAGGAAGGGTCTAGATCGTGAAGATTCTCGTAACTCATGTTAATGAGTTTTAAGTAGGAGAATGAGACGATCACATTTGAGCATATAGCAAAGAGCTACATGACAATGAGATTGGAAATCTTAGTATAATATAGCCATCAAGGAATTTTAAAACGTGATTAATATTTAATAGCTCTGAATTATTTTTGGTAAGTCTATATAGGTTTGCAATAGTTAGACATCAGCGTGGCTGATCTTGTTTTATCCTGTAAGTTATATAATATGTGATAGTGAAGATCACTTAAAATTCCTGGTTGACTTCACTATGAATGTTTTATCACTGGTTAAAAACCGTATTAATATCGTCTCTTCTTAATCGTTTCCTCTCTTAGTTTATTATAAATAGCAATTAGGCAAACCTTGTTAATAGTAAGTTGTCATAAAGAAGGTAAGAGAGAATTATAGACATGTAAAAGTCCACTTATGGAGGAAAATTCATATTCTATGCATTTTGGAGTATCAAGAAAACAAGAAAGCCTGTTATGGGACATGTCAAATTTTCTTACAGAAAAATTACCAAGAAAATATCTTCATATTATAAACATCATCATGCCCCTTGCGGGGGGGCGGGTGGAATCTTAAGGAGAAAGGATGATTAAATATGTGACAAAATTTAGAGGAGGTCCCAAAGTTGTTGATGACCCAAAGTACCTTTGCAACTGGAGTTTCAAGATTCCTGGAATTTTCATTCTTATTCACCTCTTTGAGTAGGATCTGACTCTCGAAGATCACTTTAAAATACTTTCATATTTCCATGGAAGAGTTATATATGAATTCATTAGCCTAGATTAGTCTGTCAGCCTAGTTGGCTATTGTCAAAGAGATGATAGAGTTGAGAGGAAACAGGAATCAGAACACATACATTCTACATGTTAGAAGCAGGTTTAGGAAACTTGAAGGTTTCAAAAAGGCAGGCTTAGGTGGGGAGTGATAATAGCAGTCTCACTGTCTGGGGACTGGGTTGTCAAAATTTAGAAGTATGTTAAAGGGCAATTGAAGAAAAACTTGCATCTTGAAACTGCTAATTGCGTACTAGTTCTAAGTGCAAATTTAATCAACAGAATTTTTTAACGCAGTTACAACTATCTGGACAATACCTTAGAATTAGCTGTAATGAAATGAGCTTTGGAATTAAAGTTCATAGAAGCAATGCTTACTTGTCTAAACAGCAGTTTTACCCCATATTGAAGAAGTCAGCAAGGCTTGGAGCCTATCACACACACCAGCCTCTGACTGTTTTGGTACCTGAGTAACTCTGAGAAGTCAACAGCCGACTGGAATTCAGAGATCATATAACTCAGTGATGTCTAAGGTCAATGTGAGTGTTATCACTATCACTATGTTCCCTGAAATTAATGAATGGTTTGCTCATAAGTATTTCTTGAATAAATGAGCAAATGTAAGGATTGCTTTTTGAGGAACACTTGCATTCTGGGAGGAGATTTTGGGGAAGGAGAGGGAGAGGAAAGCTGGTGTGTGGGCCCCCTCCTCTCAAGCTGAAGAGGGCAGAGTCACTGTTTTAGTAATTAGGGTTCCATATAAGATTTCCTTGGGAAAAAAATGCTATATTTTTTTAAAGAAGAAGAAAATTGAATGAGTCCATTCTTCTCACTTCACCATTAAAAACACTGTGTACCAAAGAGGGTTTAGCTCAGGTTTATACACAGGTTAGAGCAAAACCAGGCTGTGAACCTGGAGGGCTGGTTTTCTAGTCCCCTGTCATTTAAGCTCCCCCAAACAGTCCTACAATACAGTCAATACACTTGGGTATCCACTTTTTAATTAACAAAATGTGTTAGATCACAGCTCAATCATTTATGCTTACTCAATCACATCTCTCTTTTAATTTCCTAAATTCATGGGTAATGCTAAGTGATACAGTGGATGGATGACCTGTGATGCATTTGGTGATGAATTAAAAGTAAGCCTGGCCCTTTTCTTTTATGGCATACCTAATTCTTTTTTGTGGATGAATCATTGATACTAATCAGGCTGCTTGTGATAGATTTACTTCTTATAAGTAGAAATGGCTCTTCTTGGGATAATAATGGATATAGGGTGCGTACACATGCTTGGTCATATTTTTGAGTGTTGTGTGCTTATATGCATACCTGTTTTTCCTGTGTATCTTATCAGTAGCGTGGATTGAAATAAAATAATTCTAAGACAAAAAAGATTTCTTGGTCATCTGGATAGGCCTGATGGAAGTAAACATTCTTTTATTAGTTGGAAGTGTGCCCATTTTCAAATTTGTTTAAAAGGAAAAGGAAATTTTCTCCTCACTGCTTATTCTATTTCTAAACATCTTGTAAAGACCTCTTTTTCATCTTTTATTACAGGTCATTATGAAGATGGCAGAAATTAGACTTTCCTGGGCATTTACAAATCTAGTGTTTTGAAAGGTATATTACTTTTTCCACTGGAAATTAATGTAATGAGAAATGTTTTACAGACACTCTAAACTATAAAAACACAAACACGTTTCCTGTGTGGCATACCTCTTTTCAATGGAGCCCTAGTCTCTGGGTAGATCTATTCCTCCATGGCCCTGACACTGTGACCTCTGCCTTGACAGCTTGCCAGCTTTTCTCCCTGGCTCACTTTTCTCCTAATTGGTCTTTGAACTTATCTTTGTTCCTTTTAGTCTGCCTTTCTTTCTTGCTTCCTTTCTCTAACTAAGATACTTCCTTATTAACTTGTGTTCAGATATGAATAACTGACATTTTTCTTTTAGATTTACCTTGAGATATTTCTATTCTTCGTGGTTTCATATTATTCTTTCACACTGAGGACTCCTAAATCTATTTACCTATCATTGGTTTCTCCATATACATCCAACTCCTTGTTGGACTTGCCCATTTGGAAGAGCCACAGGCTAGTCAAGCAATGTCATTTCTGACTTGTTTTCCTGACCTCAGGGGCATCATCAGTAACCCTGGCCAGATGACATGAAAGTCTTTCATTCCATTTCTTACTCCCCACCTTACCCCGTGCATTCCACATTCTAGAAAACTTCAAGTGTATCCCTTTACTTGAAGGTCACTCTGAGCCTGGGTTCATTCCTCAGGCTATCTTATATCTTTCTCATCTTTGTCTGACAGAATGTTGTACCCAGTACCTCAGATAGATTTAACAAATAAATAAGGTGTCCTTCTTACCTTCAGGACACTTGCTAATAAGTAGGGTCTATAAATCATATGCACTAATAATAATAACAGAAACAATAATGATTAAAATGTTAAATGAGTTAAATGATATTTTGACATAAATTAGAAGTCAAAATCAAAGTTTTGGATGCCTTCCTCAACCCTCATATCTTGCTGACTTCACAATTTCAATCTCTATTTATAATGACATGCATATTTAACAAATTTATATAGTTTTATGCCAAAGTTGCTCAAAAAGGGACATGTGATTCATTGCATGCTGCTATAAAAACATGGGGATGAATACCAGAAGAGTATAAATAAACTGTCAGAATTTAGAGGCAGAAGCATAGTGGGTACAATGAGCCCTGGAACATGAGATATTGAATATTTTCTCCAGTGATACTTCATGACATGGAATATGAGAGTAGAGAGGAGCTTTGGAATCTGATAATCAGGTGAAGGAGATCATGGACAACCCCAAATAACTGTTAATTGCAAGCACAGTAAAAACTGTATTTATTCTTAGAATTTAAATTGTGTTTAGCAAAACTTATATAATACTCTGCTCTAGGCACCACTTGAAGTGGGTACCATGATCCTAATTTCACACATGAGTAAACCGAGTGAGGTATAGAGAATTAAGTCATTTGCACAAGGTCATACAGTCATATTTGGTGGACTCAGGCCTGTATTGTGGTGTCTAATACAGACTAAGTATTATATGGGTATTGTTAAATAAAATTTAAATTGCAAAAATAAATGCAGTTTGGTACTTGGCTATGTAAGATAATATCATTATTCTTAGGGAATACACATTGAAATATTCAGGGGTAAAGGACAGTGGTATGGAAATTACTCTTAAATGGTTCAAAAAGTTGTGTTAATGTACACACGCACGCACACACACATAACATATAGATATATATTTACATGGGTAGGTAGGTGAATGATGAAAAAGGAAATGAGGTAAAATATTAACCATAGGTGAATATAGCAAAAGGGTATATGATATTCATTTTGTCATTTTTATCTTTTTGTAACTTATTCCCATATGTGACATCTGTTTTATTATGTGGGCCCCCCAAGTGAAGACCTTTAAATGTGTAGATGTTTTTCACAGACTTATAGAAATTTTTGTTTATCTGCATGGTTTATTATTTTTCTTTTTAACCTGACTTATTCATAAACTAGTCTGCCCAAGATAATAAAAAGTTGATTATACCAGTATTAATTAAGAATGGATGATATTCAAAATATCTAAATACTTAACAACCTGTAGGGCTCAGGCACTGACCAATCACACAACAGACACTTACTGGGTTGTGTTCATCTGGCTAACCTGTGAGATCAGGAGCCAGGTGTCCAATGGTACAGTGAGCTGAGGTGGTGTGTGCTGGTGGACAGTTAGCTATGATATGCCTACTTTGAAGAAAAGAATAAGAAACATCTTATCTTTAAGGATAAGATGAAAGATAAGAATGAAGATAAAAGAATGGATGAGATTTAGCTGGTTAGATAGCTTTGAGGTCTTTGTTGATAACTTTATGTGGTTCTAAACCTACATTTTTTCCATGAAAGTACTTTTTCTTCCCCCAAGTTGCTGCCTCTTTTTGTAGAGAGCCAAGTTTGCTAGGCACTTTACATGTGTTACCTTTTATATCAGGCATAAGAATATCTGTTTTACAGGTGAAGAAATTGAGTCACAAAGTGGTAGATAATTATGAAAATACTTTTAAATTTAGAGAAGGTTTTCTCATTGCTAACAAAGTAAATTCTATTCCAGAGGATCTAGTTTTAATAAATAATTTGGTCTGTTTAGTCTAATACTGTATTAATTATGCAACACATTTATGCACATATAGTATATATACTAATTATATACACAAATAAAATGTATAACATACCTACAATATTTATACACTAGATATGAAGAAATTTCTCTCCAGCATAGTCTTAAAAATTGGCATTTTCATAAGCAGTGTGTTAGAGCTATTTCCTAAAATCTTCTCCAAACACTTGGCAGTTTTGTTGTCTGCAATCTGTTAGGTGTGGTGTGGAAATTTTTCTTTAATACCTAAACATTTTCAATGCTAGAAAGGGCCTTCAAAATTACCTATTTCAAATCTTCATTTTCAAGTGGACAAATGAGTCTGTTGGAATCCAGTACTTGGCTTCCATCCAGTTTTTTTCCCATTCTAATACACTACAAACAGTGATCAGTGATTTTATCTATCTAAATTGCTTCAGTGTTTCTAAATTAAACTTTTTACAAATCATTCAGTGCTAATTTGAATTTGAATTATTTGAGAAAATATTATTCAGAAAAATAGAAGTTGGTATTTATGATTTAGATCAGCAAATTCTTTCAAACTATCAATATTAAAATTGTTCTCTAACCTGATTTTATGTCATTGTGCAATTAAATTATTTACTCATTGAATTGAAATTTTAGTATTTACAGTATGCATTACACTCTCCAGGACTTTCTCTAGTTTTGCATTATTAACATGGATAAAATTAAGTATTAATTTAGAACATTCTGTAAAAAATTTATAACATTCTATAATTTAGAAGCATGTACCATAACTCAAATGTTATCACTGTAGCGGGTAATGACTCTGGAAGTAAAATTGAATTCTATAGATTACTTTAGTCATTCAAATGTGGTTTTACTAAAGCCATTAAATGTGCATGAAAACAACCTTTAAATGTGGATAATTTAAATACTTTCTTCACATTTTAAAATGTTAGTTCTATTTTTCCCACTACCCTCCAATCATCGTCTTTAAAAAAAAAAGCAATTAACTTTAGAATACATACTTGAAATTACCCCAGGGACCTAATTCTGAAGAAGATTAAACAAGGATAATAGAAGGGAGGCAGGGTAGTTTTGTATTTCCCATGAGCTGATGCCTAATTTTCCTCAGGTCTTCATTAGATTTACCTTATGCTTCTTGGCATCTGGGTTGGTGCTTATTTCCAAGATTTTATTAAGATAATTAATTATGCTGTTGTGTGTGGACTTTTAATCTGAACTTCATTATTTTTTTCAATAATCGTTTACTCTGAATTTAGAACGCACAGCAGAAAAGCCAAATTAAAGGGGCCATTATAGAGCAAGAGGTGCAGAATGATTAAGAAGCTCTAAAAAACTGAATTTTGTACTAAAACATTTTTTAAAACCATTAAAGATTCCATCTCTCTCTCTCTCTCTCTCTCTTTTACTTATTTTTTGATCCGGGATTTATTTGTGTCCTTTAACCACACAGGAGATGATGTCAGATGACAAGAGAGTGTTATAATGTCTACATGAATTATCGTAATGGGTTACAGACTTGAGACAGGCCACCATGATCTCACCAAGGAAATGAGGTTAATACAGATTCATATGTTGGAAGCATACAGTCTGGAGCTGTACTAGTGAGTCAGAGAGTAGATATTTAAATTTGAATTCCTACCACCTTCCTATTTCTAAAATACTTCTTCATCAATATCCCATAAACTATATTTGTTTCAGAAATTCACTGATATAGAATTTTATTTTTAGTGGGTGAATAGGGAAATTATTCCTTACTGTATTTTTAAAAATCTCTCCATTATTTTGCATTTTTGACCTAAGAAGTACTTTCAAGAGTTAAAGTTTTATTATTTTTATGTTTGCACTTTTGGACCTGTGTGCATGTCTGGTTAACCGGATATGTCACTGTACCAACAGTGATCCACTGTGGGTCTTAATGGTGCAACAGTGAGTACTGGTTGAGTGGAAGAAAAGAGAAAATTATTTATGATTGGTGGGAAATGGCATGATAGTATGGAGAAGGTTTTTGCTTCTTAATACTTATTCTACCTTGAACTGGCAAGTTTAAATTTTAAGAAAAGTTATCTCTGTAGAAGTTACACTTAGAAGGTATCCTGTTCAATAATTTTGCATAGAATAAAAATAGCATTGCCAAAGTGGTAAGCAATCCAAAAGAGCTCAGTTAGAGAAAAAAAGCAAAGACAATTTCTGTTACTCACACTAAGATGAAAGTTGCTTTTACTTTCTCTAAGACTAGTTAGTCTGGACTGAATTAACTGCTGCATGCATACCCAGTGGAAACTTAATTATAAGATACTGTTAGCTGACCATCTTTTAATCTTCATGTCTTTAGTCATTTATGCTTAAAATACTTTCAAGTGGAATTGTCCCATCTGAAAACATTTTACTTTAAAACAGATAAGATAGTATAAAATGTATTTATTATGTGGTTAAATGTATATGTTTGGAGCATGTATGTTATTTTTGATATTGATTAAGTAATAATCATTTATTAATTTTGTGACTTATCATTAGCAGTCAAAACAATGCTTTATCATCAGCCCCACATGATTATCTTAGCCTAAAAAATTCAACAGCTAGATGATGGAAAACACGTTCTTGTTCCTCAAGGCTGCTTTTCATGTGAACCCTAAATAGAAAATCTTAAACAGATAGCTGAAGGTTTTAAGATTAGGCCAGCCTAAAGATGAAGATAACACATCAACATGAATTTCCAAAAATAACTGAGCAAAAGAACACATGAAAAACGTAGGGTTCTTTTCCCTTTGAAAGTCTTTTGCTTATCACCCTGAACTGCAGTATGTGCTATCCCTTTTTATCAGGTGGAAACTAAAGCGTAGGATTTGGATTGTTCATTTCCTTTTTAAATTCTCTCTTTCCTCACCTTGTGCATCTTATCTTTAAAAAAAAATCCATTTCTGAGAAATGGATAACTGATTTCACTTTCCATTTATAATGGTTTCTAAGTTGTACCGTTTTCCATGTGTGGCATCCAACTTTGTTAAAGCATGGAAGAGAGGGAAAAGTCTGTAAGACAAGGATGTTAGTGTAACTTGAACAGAAAGTTGTAAAAGGGCATAGTCCATATTCTGAAAGAACTATATACCATACGGTCGTCTGGTCTATTTATCTCAGAAGCCTGGTACCTTTTTATTTTGCCTCATACCTTATAATAGTGTCTCCCAACCTGATATCTCAGGTAACATAATTAACCAACTATGATACCTTTGGTTTTTTGCTAATTAATAAGTTTTGTAACACTCCCTGGTTTAATGTCACACTGACTTTTCTGATACACAATGAAAAGATGCTTATTGGCCTATCTAGCCTAATACTATGTTCTGGTCAAATTTCAATCCTGTAAATCTCCTCTATTTCTCTTTGGTTGTCTGAACTTTGATCTTGCCAGGTTTGTGGGTCTCTCATCAAATGCCCAGGGATTTTGAATGAGAACTGGATGTATAAGTGGGTTTGCATTTGTTGAATACCAGCTATGAGCTGGAGCCTGGGGTGCTTAACGCAATACCAGACTTTGCCTTCAGGTCTAGGAAAGAGCCATCTGCCAATACTAGGAAAGAGGTAGAAGAGTAAGAGTGAAATATCCTCATTTCCCTTCTCCTCATCCTTACACTAAATACGGAAAATTGGGGGAGACATCAAAATGACAGCAAAAAACGGTTAAATCACTGTGAAAAATTAGTAAATGAAAAACGTTGGATCTGATCAATGATACTGTATATGAGCGAAGAGGGAACGCCTCACAGATTAATTTATTACTTCATGAATCAAGAAGTTTTTAGAAAAAGTTTGCTTCTCCATAAAAGGGCATTATGTACATCAGGAAGAATGTTCCGACTTAAGAGAAAACCATATGTGGCTAACAGTGGAGAGCGATGACATGAACAATGAATGCACAGAATTAAAGCTTCACTAGAGTGGTCAAAAGCAGAGTTGGCACCACAGGAAACTCAATCAGTTAGGTGGAACTGATGTGGAGAAGTGCTCCAAGAATTCAGTTCACTTAAATAAAAGCAACAAAAAAGAGAAAGAAAGCAGGCTTTGAAGCAAACAACAGATTTCCAACCTACAAATGGTAATCATTCTCCCAAATCATTTCCCCAAACTTGAAAAATAAGACATGAGATGGAAGATTTAGAGGAGCCAGTATTTATAAGCAAATAAAGTGAATGAAGGTGCTGTTAACAGAGGTCCCAGAAAATTACATTTACTATGAGAAATTAATTATACAAGAATTTGAGGTAAAACATTATTTATGAAAGTTATAAAATGATATCCTTAATTATAAATCACTAAAGACAGTAAGGAAATACCTGTCAATATAATTCTTTAAAGTAGAAAAGGGAATTCAATGATTACATACTTTTCCATGAAGCTACACAGATATGAAAAAGTACATATATTTTTAGATATGTAACATTTAAGAAAATATACTGTTCATGTAACATTTAGGCAATCATTGCTTAAAAAAATTCTCAATGACTTAAAGTACAAACTAGCAAGTTATATTAGAAAAGGTCTGCAATCACTGGTGAATAAAAAATATTACTCCTTAGGAGGAAATAGGATGCTATTTATGACTGTAAACAGTTGTAATTAAGAAAATAAAATAATACAAAATATAAACATTAGAAAAAACCTTTAAAAGGTCAAAGAAACAGAAGCCATAAAGGTAAGACAGAAAAGTGGGTGAAGCGAAGGGCTAAAAGTGGGTGAAGCAAAGGGCTAAATATTTATCTTGCACTATAAGTAGAAAAATATATTTTTAAAAATTTACATTGATATCATTAGATAAATCTTTTTAGAAATATTTGTGAAAAAAAACTTGAAAGCATACAATATTACAAAACCTAGATCAAGTATGATAAATTAGAGGGACTAGGCTAAAAATGTACCCGTAAAGTTTAGCAAATTTGGCAATGATGGAAAATGACTTAAATTCTTCTTTAAATAGAAATAATCTAATATTATTAAATAGAATTCATTTATCTGCTAGTACAGTTGGCAGCAAAAATTCAAATTACTTTAAATACTAATAAGAAAAAGCCATATATAAACTGAACTCAAATAAAAGTAGGGATTTTCATATTAATTTTATAACATTGAATTTAAGCTGAGAAAACTCTAAATTTCATTTCATGTGAAAATCACTGATTATATTAAAATTTAAGGTGATATTATTACATCTTTTGTATAAAAAACATAGCAGCAGGAAAAATATTGTTAAACAACCATAATCAATAGAATTTTAATTAGAAAATCTTAAACATTATTATCAGTATGTCAGACCAAGTAGTTGGCAGAATCAATAAAGAAATGGATAATTTGAGTACAGATAGAATAAAATGCATCATGTTGTACACTTTGCAGGTGTAGAATATGCTTTCTGTTCAGGTGTCCATTTAATATTTTAGGTTGATGATCTTTACTGACAAGGACATTCCCAATAAGTACAACAAGGAAAAAAATTTTAGGGTTCTATTTTCTGATGAAAATATAATAAAAATTAATTAAACTAATTAATTCAGCTGTTAAAATAATTACAGCTATTGGATCAAAAAGAACTAATATATAAATTCCAAAGTAATACAATTACCTTGAATAAAATTATAAGAATATAATAGAAATCTACAGAATTCAGATTTTAAAAAATTACATCCTTTATGCCTTTATAAGTAAATATAAAACAGAAATATTTGAACCAAGCCATAATAGCAACATTTAATAAAGTATAAAACAGTTAATCAAAAAGGAGTTAAGTAAAAAATAATGAATATATATGAATTATAAATGAAATATATAAATTATTTTTAATAAAATTCTTTTCCATAGCACACACACTATATATTTTATATTACAAAATTAATTATCAGAAAACTATATAAAAAATGAACAAAACCCACTTTTTCTTAATATATTCTTGAAACCAGAGAGGAAGAAATAAAGAGGCAAATGTTTGAACTCCTGAATGTCTTTTTCTCTGTCAGTATGGCAGAGGATAAGGAAAATCATTCTCTTTTGGATTTCATGTACCTCATAGAATATTTTCTGATATTTATCATCATATGTATGAGGGAATCTATAGTATTTCTCTGATGCTAAAAGCTCTCCACTATAGATGGACAGGAAAATTCCTGTGGCCTCTCCCGTTGCGGAGCACAAGCTCCGGACGCGCAGGCTCAGCGGCCATGGCTCACGGGCCCAGCCGCTCCACGGCATGTGGGATCTTCCCGGACCGGGGCACGAACCCGTGTCTCCTGCATCGGCAGGCACACTCTCAACCACTGCGCCATCAGGAAAGCCCCAGTCCCTTTATCTTAACTTTCATTTTTTCTCTCCATCAATGTGAGTGCAAGTAGTTGAAAGTTAACCCAGGAAGCCCCAGCAGGAGAAAAGGGAATGAGACAAAGAACTGAAAGAATACACGATAGAGTGTATTAATGAGATGCTACCCTTGTGGGCAAATGAAGCTTTGACCTCTTGGAGACTGCCCATGCAGTAAAGAATGCTTCTGGAATCACCCCCACTCAAGGAGAGTGGAAGCTGGGGTATTTATTCTTCAATTCCTATCATCAATGGCTAAGGCTGCCAGGATTGGGAGGGAGTTAACTCCCTAGCACTATGGAACTGCCCCTTGCTGAGAGAAGGCCCTGGATGAAGAGTCACAGGTACAAGTACTAGACACTAGGTCTGAGGGGATACAAACAGAGCACCTACAGTAGGAGATCTTCCACATACACCTCCGACCACTACTGAGGAATCTTTTTACACAAAATCATTCTGATGAGGCAGCAAACTGACATCAGTAATACAATATCTGAGTCATAATTAAGTACTATGGATGGCAAGTGAAATATTACTCTTGGAAAAGATGAACTGCTGAACTTTTTAAAAATAGGAAGATCAATATAATTAATACAGAAAGATTTTTCTTTGGACATGGGTAAAAATATTCAAAACTGAGCAGACATGTTAATGTAGAAAGGTGGGATTAAATGAGAAAATTTTATAGTCTATTTATATGGAAAGTAATACACAGATGTTGTTTCAAGTAAAATGTTGTAAATTATTTCAAATTACACCTAGGCTCAATTTTAGAATAGTGGTTTATAATGGAAATTTAAGAGACTGCATTTTTTTAAACAGATACTTTACAGTATTAAAATTTTAGTTTTTTAAATATATATTTCTCCCCACTTCTTGAAAAAATAAAGCGTCTTTGTCTATGTTAGAATATAAAACACACCATTTGTATTTGTTATGTTAGAATTTTTTTGTCTACTTTGTCTATGTTAGAATTTATGTTAGAATATAAAATACACCATTAAGCAAATGTTTCAGAGTTCATTAATTAATTGTTCAGTTTATGATTAAAATATTTTTAATGACATTTAATAACTGGAACACAAAAAGTGGTTGGTGAACACTTTTATTATTTGCTATGGAAAAGCAACTTATATATTTGATTGAAACTCCTTGTTTTACTTAAGAAATGTTATGTATTAGAAACCTACAAAGTTATGTATTATTTTCACTTTTACTTAGAATCATTTAAACTTATTTATGGTGGGTCAAGTAGAACCACATTCTAAAGATGGGATACAGAACTCCTGACTTTTGCAGTTTTATCATGAGATTACTTTTAGGTGTGACTGGAAATCCTATGTTCTATACTTGTTATAATTAGTATAATGCACCCATATATTTTCTTTCCATCCTAACCTCCCTCACTTCCCCTCCCCTCCCCTCCTACTTCCCTCCCCTCTCCCTCCCTCTCTCCCTTCCTTCCTTTTTAAGTGGGATTTTCTGAAATACTTAGCTCCATTTAGATTTCTTATTTCAAGTCCAGTGTAAATAGTTGCGTATATTTTATCTAACACTGAGATTTTTGTAGCATACATTGTGTAACGCACAATTTGTATAATCCCCAAATTCTGAATTATTCCATCTTTTTAACTCCACTTTGTTTTTTCTTCCATTCAGAAAAGTGTATGGAAATTCAATCAAGTAAGGGTGACTTAATTAAAGAATGAAAATTTTACAAAATCCAATTTCTTGTTGCTCAGGCTATTTGTCTCAAAATAGCCTTCAATATTCCTCAAATATTGTCAACACTTTGATCTATGATCCGTTCTAGAGGCAACTTCCTTGTTGCCATACTGAGTGTTATTGTTCAGAATCCTGAAGGACTAAGTATCTATTCTTAATCACCCTCAAGATTTTGTTTGCTTTTTATCCGTCTTTGCTTGTATGGTTAATCTTAACGGAAATTACTTTGCTCTTTCCCAACTTCGCTTTTTCTTGGTTAAGTTTTTCAACAGAATGATGAGGCAGGGTGAATCAGGTGTCAAACAGACATTATTCAATTTTACTATTATTGAAATAGTATTGAGGGACTTTCCTGGTGGTGCAGTGGTTAAGAATCCACCTGCCAATGCAGGGGGCATGGGTGCAAGCCCTGGTCCAGGAAGATCCCACATGCAGCAGAGCAACTAAGCCCGTGTGCCACAGCTACTGAGCCTGTACTCTAGAGCTCATGAGGCTGCGTGCCACAACTACTGAAACCTGCACGCCTAGAGCCTGTGCTCCGCAACAAGAGAAGCCACCGCAATGAGAAGCCAGTGCACCACAAAGAAGAGTAGCCCCAGCTCGCTGCAACTAGAGAAAGCCCGTGCGCAGCAATGAAGACCCAACGCAGCCAAAAATAAATAAATAAATTTATAAAAAGAAAAGAAAAGAAATAGTATTGAAATATATCCACGTGAACAACTGTCATGTTTCTGGATTCCTGATTATGATTAAGAATAAGTGAATTTTTGGGCTTCCCTGGTGGCACAGTGGTTGAGAATCTGCCTGCTAATGCAGGGGATATGGGCTCGAGCCCTGGTCTGGGAGGATCCCACATGCCGCGGAGCAGCTAGGCCCGTGAGCCACAAGTACTGAGCCTGCGCGTCTGGAGCCTGTGCTCCGCAACAAGAGAGGCCGCGATAGTGAGAGGCCCGCACACTGTGATGAAGAGTGGCCCCCGCTTGCCACAACTACAGAAAGCCCTCACACAGAAACGAAGACCCAACAGAGACAACAAGAATTAATTAATTAACAACAACAACAACAACAACAAAAAGAATAAGTGAATTTGTGACTTTTAAAAAAATATGCTTGTTCTGACAACTCTAGATTTTTCCTCAGAAGAAAATTCTACAGTGCAAGTTACTGAGCCTGGCCTAATTCAAACTTTAGTATTCTAACTGGACTACGTTTCTCTTCTAATGGCATCTGTTTTCTCATTTTAAACTTTGCAAGTTTCTATAGGGTTTAGACCCAGATTCAGGATTTCATGTTGTACAGAAATTTATATGTGCTTCCTTGAAGGAAATTATTCAAGGTTAACTAAAAGGAAGACAATATTTTGTTTTCATTTATAGCATAGGAAACCTTGATTTGAAAAGAAAAAAAAATCCTGTGTCCCTCCTCTGAGTAAGGCCTGAACCACATCTCACAATCAACCCGGGGTCCGATCAGCCTGCAGAGCTTGACAAAACTCCAAGTTCCGGGCCCTTCAACAATAAACCAAGTGCATCAAGTTCTCTGCCACTAGAGTTCACCCTCCTCTGAGACTGTTAAGACTAAATCTACTCTTTTCCAATCCCTGTTTTCATCAGTCAATGTCTAAAATGTAAGCCTTTAACCATTGATTTTTTTTTGCCACATCATAATGTCACCCATAATGCTTGTACCTCTTTACTCCTAACCTAACCCTTCATATATCCCCACTATGCTGGAATTAGTTTATGACAGTCCTGTCCAATAGAAATATAAAGTCAGCCCCATATAGAATTTAAATTTTTCTAGTAGCTGCATTAAAAAATAAAAGTAAAAAGAAACAGTTGACATTAGTGTTAATAATATTTTATTTAACCTATTATATCCAATATTACCATTTTATATGTATTGACAGATTATGTATTACAGATTGATTACATATGTAATACATAATAATATAAAAATACGGTGTATTTTTAATAAACAAAGCCTTTGAATTCTGGTGTGTATTCTACACTTACAGCATATCTTAATTCAAAGTAGCCATATTTCAAGGTGTAATAGCCACATGTACATAACGGATACCACATTTGACAGAGAAGCCCATTAGGAACATGGCATTTATTCTCAATCTTTCTTTGTGTATTTCCTGGATTTCAAATTCGAAGGGATAAATTTACATGACCCAGAGATGTCTTAGCATGACACTGAACATAGGAATGAGTGAGACCATGTTTCTTGTGCAGCGGTAGCTGGCAAGCAAGGCTGAAGATAGTGAGTGTGGTGTCTGGGCTCCACATTTCATGTATAGTCACCTCCTCCACCGGGGTTAGGCAGTGGGAGCCGCGGACTTGTGGGAGCGGTAGCAGAAGCCACCTGATCTTTGCTTCCGCTTGGGGCCCTGCAGTTTTCTCCCAATGTCTGATTGTCTTTCACCCTATTTTTTGTTCCTTTCAATAATACTTTTTCAAGAGCTAGCCCAGGAAAAATCTCCTGAGGAAACATTCCCTGACCTCACTCACTCTCTTACCAACATATAATCTCTTCTTTCCTAAGTACTTATCACACTATTTTATAGCTGTTTTCAAAATTTCTCTGTCTTACTGAAGACAGGGATAGTCTCTTCACTATTGCTATTTTTATTGTTAAAAATTGTTTATTTAGTATCTGGCACACTATAGGTTTTCAGTAAATACTTATTAAATGAATGACTGAAGGATGGAGAGAATAACAAACATGTATGTAATCTTGACATTTCTGTCATAAACCTTTCATTAGTGTTAACATATACTTTGTATTTTCTAACTCTTGACATTGATTTTGTACTTAGATAGGTATCCATAGAGATGAACTAGGCAACCATTTGTTAAAAGAAAAATGTTTACCTGCCTTTTGGTTATAGCCTCCAAATTTAATTAGCCCCAAAGAGGAACATGCCTCAAAAGGAAGAGTCTTCTTATTAAGGAATGGTAATAAAACTATGGCCCCCAGGATCCAACCACTGTAGACCACCCAATTCCTTTCGTTTTCGTTCCCTAAATTTACTGCGACAGGAGTCTCTCTTTTATTATGTATTTCATTATGGAAAATCAACAAGATCTTTCATGAAGTGCCTTTGGATTTCTTTTTTGTTGTGTTTTGCTCTCCTGAATTGTTTGCAGAGTGTCTGCAGGATTGATTTGCAAATTGATTTACAATTTCTGGAATCTAGACAAAAAAATCAAACAATGATGGGATATGAGAAATGAGGTTTAAAGTTTAAGAGATTTAATTAATGGTTAAGGGTTTGTGTTATGAATTTGGCTTTTAAGAGAGAATTTATTGAAACCATATCTTAATTTCGGAGAAAGAGTTAAAAGGTCATTCTGAGTTCTATATAGAAATCCTACAGTCACATATTCTCTCAGCTCCAAATCACTGCTGGTACTATTATAATTGGGGTAAAATTCCTAGCACGGACAACACTGGTGAAGAGAAGGGGTGAGGAGAAACCGTGGAGAATTCATGTGGCACTAAAAGTAGAGACATAATAAGGATTTATTGGGATATCCAGATCTCCTTTCATATAAAATCCTTGGATTGCTTCTTTAATCAGCTTTTTGGCTATATTCTTTTTTTCCTTATTTTTTTTCAACTACTGAACTCCCTGCTTTTCTTTCTGTGGAAAATACTGATTATTTTCCTTTGAAAGCTCCCGATCCCATTTTACTGTGAAATAGAATCCAGTTTTATCCTCACACTTCTAATCATAAAATTAGCACAGACTCCTTGGTAGATATTCTAATAATTTATCCTCAGGGCAACATGAAGAAATAGATGATAAGATTTTCAAGAACTTTAATAAAACTTCTCCCTATTACTTATTAAAATATATTAATAAATAGAACTGTGCTCTGATAATTTTCACATAATTACTACATCTTTGTTGTTAAGGATCTCAATCAATACTTCTGCAGAATTCCTTTTGATTAAACTAGGGACCTTCCTTTATTGCCCCATCCTCCCTGTCCAACCCTAGTGACACTTTTTTTTAAGGACTAAAATCTTCCACAGGGGACTTTGTTGAACAATATATCTGAAGAATGTTACTGGGTGTTACGTGAAAGAAGGATTCCTTGGGGGATCTCAGTTGGGTAAATGCTCTAGCACAGGTACTAATAGAATTTTCAGAGATTTTAGTATGCTGACATGCATGGAAACTCTATAAGATGAAAAAGAGTATTGAGCATTTTCCCAACTGACTTAACTACAGAAGGGTCTTGCTTTTTGCTTTAATTTTTTTGTTTGTTTTAAAATTTTCAACTGAAAGTATTATAATACTACAAACACTTTTCGTTTTCATTTACTTGAAAAAATACATTTCATATGTACAAGAATAATAAATTAACTTTTAGTTTCCAAAATACTCAGGCAATATTAACCCTCATATCTAGAGTAATTTAAATAATTCTTCAAGGGTCTGTTGTGTTTAAAAAGGAATTGCATCACAGGGATAAGTCTGATCTTTCTTTTGTGGAGAGGAAAACTGGCCATGTCTCACTACTCTACACTCTGTACTCTTGTGGAAGGGGATAGAGAAGCCATAGTAAGTACTGTCTCTCTTATAATCTCAATTTACCCCTAGGTATAGTACCTTCTACTGTATCACTCTGGTTTTTCTCAGTAAAGCAGCAGACACCTAGGTATTCTAGTAGGAATAAGTCTAAAATGAAATTAGCAGCAACATATCCAACCTTAGGGAGCAAAAGTTAGGAAGGTTGCCTGCAATGTCTTTGAAAGTGCAAAGAAAACAGAAAGCCACAGCTACAGAGTGGGCTACTCCCAGCACCAAAGTTTATGCGGGACGTCTCCCCAAACTGAGGGCAAAGCACTGGAGAATCTGCCTTCTTCCAGTGTCCACGTGAGTTTTCACAATGGCCACAGAAAATAATGGTGTTTTCTTGTCTTTTGTCTTTAAAATCATGTCTTATTGGCCAAGTCTAAGCAAACCTGCTGGCAAGTGAGTCTGTAAAATATTTGTGGGCTTTAAGGCTCTACAGTTGAGGAGAGAGCTTAGAAGGAAGGATGGAGATAGAACCTGAGTGACAACAACAAAAAATATCTAGTATACCCAAAATGTAGGTAACAAGTAGAAATATATAAGGTGGCATTTATATTGAGCAGTTACTGTACATTCAGTGTGGAGGAACGGGAGAAAAATTACAAAGAAAAATGATGTTCCTTATTCCACTAATTGGTGTAATCAATTATCAGAAAGGATCATATAAATAATTGGTTCTTGAAGTATGGTTTCTTGCTCAGCAACAACATCACCTGGGAATTTTTAGAAATGAAAAATCCTGGGCCACCCCAAACAAACTGAATCAGAAACTCTGGGAAATGGGCCTCGAAATCTGTGTTTTAATAATCTCACCAGATATTTCTGAAATACACAAAGTTTTGAGAACCACTGGTATGAAGTTTCTGAAGAGAATATTCCATGAGTATTACTTCGATTCTAGGAAGGGTAAAGAATGCTTGAAGTTTTATAAACTCGTAGTAGAGGCTAAAATGACTGAGATTCTGTCCAAGAATATCTGGGTAGAGCTGAGAAATTAAAAGGAAACAAGCCAGCTGAACTTTACATTTTGTGGAGTATTAGTGTAAGAGTAGGAAGACTGGTGTCTGAGTTACTCAAAATGAGTTGGCACTCACAACAAAAAGACATTAAAAGGAACCAATGTAAATGATTCTAGTTTTTATACACCCACTCTGTGTAAAAATGGTTAGGGTGTGGGGCATGATACAGATTAAACCACCTGAATGGCTGGTCCAGTTCCCTGGTCCTCTTCAATATTCATGCATCCTGAGCAACAGTGCAGAGATTCAGACACCTTCTCTTCTATGTTTGATCCACTGTAAGTTCCCTGCATTAACCCTTCCTCAACTCTAGAAAAGCACCCTGCACTGCGGGATCATGGGGATGTGAAAAGCAGCTTTGCAGCCATGCTAAGGCTAATTATGGTAAAGGAAATGCTTTTTTACTTCCAAAAAGGGGTCTCTAACTTTCTCTCACTATTCCTCATTTTAAAAAGTTTAAAAAAAACCCCAAAACCCAAAAAACAGTTATTGGCTAACAAAACTGAGGGAGTTTGAACTCTTACCATGCACAAAGTAAAAACGGGTTTTCAAACTGCCTTTTTTAATTTAAATATTGCTTCTGTATAAGAAGATTTTCCGAAATCATGTAGCAGGTAGCTCAAGGCAGGGTTACTCTAGCAGCCATCCTTCCCTGGGGATTGAAAGGAATGACTTCTGAAACCAGCCATTTCTTAGCAAATCTTATAAAAACCTCACTGGAGAGTTTTGCTGCCAGGAGAAAGATTTTAAGCATCCACTGATGAAACCTCTAAGACAATAAAGAGTGCCAGATGCTTCAGATTTGGGTTTTAAAACTGCTGATGTCCACATCTAGCCTAAACATGCTCTATCCAATCTTGAAAAACTAATGTACTGCTACATTCTTTCATGTGAGGTAATGTCATTTTGGAGAGATTTCCTTTCCTGCTAATACAAATCAGAAGGGGGTTTGTATAAAGCAAAGAAAAACAAAAATAAAAATATAACATCCTGATTTATATTGGAAAGATGTAGAGAAGGTATATGTTTTGGTGGTTGTGGGGGTTTAAAAGTGAGGGAGGGAGTGAAGGAGATAGAGATAGAGAGAGAGAGAGAGAGAGAGGGAGAGAGAGAGATGCATAATACATGTACTGTATTCTGAAAGAAGAGAGTTGAGTAGTCGTCCAATATATTTGATTTTATGTCTAATAATCCTATAATTGAATGCCCTCTATTAATCAGAGCCAAAGTAGACAAAGGGAGATGTTAAATTTTTGTCATAGATCAGGCTTTTAAAAAGTAGCTCTTATTAAATTGCTATACATATAGGACTTTTGGGAAGTGATAGAACTGCTCTATATCTTGATTGTGGCACTGGTTGCATGAATACATGCATTTGTCAAAACTTACAGAACTGTACTCTAAAATGGGTGAATTTTACTGTAGTAAATTTAATCTTGGTAAGAAAATTGCTGTAAATATTTTAGACTGCTGAGAGATTAATCATTGTTCTGAGCATCTCAGAAATTGTCACTAAAGCAAATTAATTTTATAAATTATTGAATAAAATAGTGTAAGAAATATGTTGAAAATTAATGCTAAGATCAAGAACATCTATAAGAAAAAAATTACACTGAAGAAAAATAATACAAGTAGCTTAACTTATCATGGGCTATATGTGAAATGTTTGATTTAACTTCCTTGAGTTTTATTCTGCATGTTCATGTTTTATTCTTCACGAAGAACATGTTCTTCATGTTCCTCCAAAAATTTAGACTCACCTTCATTTATAAGAGGCAAATCATCAGGCAATGTGGGGGCTCTGAGAGTGACTGTACTTTTACTCCTGCACTCCAGGGAGCTCAAAGGGAAAAACGCCCTGAGAGAGAGACCGCAAAAGAAAGAAACCCCAATAAAGGTGGAGGCCTAAGCTCTCCTTCAACTCCTGTCTTCTGCCTGTAACCGGGTGAGTTTCCACATGGCCCTGCATGGCGTGCCCTACTGCACCTCCTCTCTAGAACATCTGTGTGGCTGACAGGGTCTTGGTGCTCTAGCCGGGTGTCAGGCCTGATCCTCAGAGGTGGGAGAGTCGAGTTCAGGACACTGGACTATAAGACACCTCATGTCTCCACATAATATCAATTGTCGAGAGCTATCCCAGAGATCTCCATCTCAACATTAAGACCCAGCTCCAACCAACAGCCAGCGAGCTCCAGTGCTGGATGCCCCATGCCAAACAACTAGCAAGATAGGAACACAACCCCACCCATTAGCAGAGAGGCTGCCTAAAATCATACCAAGTTCACAGACACCCCATACACACCACCAGATGTGGTCCTGCCCATCAGAAAGACAAGATCCAGCCCCACCCACCAGAACACAGGCACCAATCACCTCCACCAGGAAGCCTACACAGGCGACTGAACCAATCTCACTCACTGGGGACAGACACCAAAAACAATGGGAACTAAGAACCTGCAACCTTCAAAAAGCAGACGCCCAAAACAGTAAGTTAGACAAAATGAGAAGACAGAGAAATATGCAACAGGTGAAAGAGCAAGGTAAAAACCTGCCAGACCAGACAAATGAAGAGAAAATAGGCAGTCTACCGGAAAAAGAATTCAGAATAATGATAGGAAAGATGATCCAAAATCTTGGAAATAGAATGGAGAAAATACAAGAAACATTTAACAAGGACCTAGAAGAACTAAAGAGCAAAGAGACAATGATGAACAACACAGTAAATGAAATTAAAAATTCTCTAGAAGGAATCAAAAGCAGAATAACAGAGGCAGAGGAACAGATAAGTGACCTGGAAGATAAAATAGTGGAAATAACTACTGCAGAGCAGAATAAAGAAAAAGAATGAAAAGAATTGAGGACAGTCTCAGAGACTTCTGGGACAACATGACATGCACCAGCATTTGAATTCTAGGGGTCCCAAAGAAGAAGAGAAAAAGAAAGGAACTGAGAAAATATTTGAAGAGATTATATTTGAAAACTTCCCTAACATGGGAAAGGAAATAGTCAATCAAGTCTAGGAAGTGCAGAGTCCCATACAGGGTAAAATCCAATGAGAAACACACCAAGACACATATTAATAAAACTATCAAAAATTAAATACAAAGAAAAAATATTAGAAGCAGCAAGGGAAAACCAACAAATAACATACAAGGGAATCCCCATAAGGTTAACAGATGATCTTTCAGCAGAAACTCTGCAAGCGTGGCAGGATATATTTGAAGTGATGAAAGGGAAAGACCTACAACCAAGATTACTGTACCCAGCAAAGATCTCATTCAGACCTGACAGAGAAATTAAAAGCTTCATAGACAAGCAAAAGCTAAGCGAATTCAGCACCACCAAACCAGCTTTACAACAAATGATAAAGGAACTTCTCTATGCAGGAAACACAAGAAAAGGAAAAGACCTACAAAAAACAAATCCAAAATGATTAAAAAATGGTAACAGGAACATATACATTGATAACTACCTTAAATGAGAATGGATTAAATGCTCCAACCAAAAGACATAGACTGGCTGAATGGATACAAAAACAAGACACATATATATGCTATCTCCAAGAGACCCACTTCAGACCTAGGGACACATACAGACTGAAAGTGAGGGGATGGAAAAAGATATTCCATGCAAATGGAAATGAAAAGAAAGCTGGAGTAGCAATGATCTTATCAGACAAAATAGATTTTAAAATAAAGACTATTACAAGAGACAAAGAGGATACTACATAATGATCAAGGGATCAATCCAAGAAGAAGATATAACAAATGTAAATATTTATGCACCCAACATAGGAGCACCTCAATACGTAAGAAAATGCTAACAGCCATAAAAGGGGAAATTGACAGTAAGATAATCATAGTAGGGGAATTTAACACCTCACTTTCACCAATGGACAGATCAACCAAAATGACAATAAATAAAGAAAAACAAGCTTTAAATGATACATTAAACAAGATGGACTTAATTGATATTTATAGGACATTGCATCCAAAAACAACATAATACACTTTCTTACAGGAAAAAAACAGTAAAATATTAAAACACATGGAGGTTAAACAATATACTACTAAATAACCAAGATATCACTGAAGAAATCAAAGAGGAAATCAAGAAATACCTAGAAACAAATGACAATGAAAACATGATGGCCTAAAACTTATGGGATGCAGCAAAAGCAGTTCTAACAGGGAAGTTTATAGCAATATGATCCTGCCTCAAGAGACAAGAAACATCTCAAATAAACAATGTAACCTTACACCTAAAGCAAATAGAGAAAGAAGAACAAAAAACCCCAAAGTTAGCAGAAGGAAAGAAATCATAAAAATCAAATCAGAAAGAAATGAAAAGGAAATGAAGGAAATGATAGCAAAGATCAATAAAACTAAAAGGTGGTTCTTTGAGAAGATAAACAAAATTGATAAACCATTAACCAGACTCATCAAGAAAAAAAGGGAGAAGACTCAAATCAATAGGATTAGAAATGAAAAAGGAGAAGTAACAACAAACTCTGCAATAATACAAAGGATCATGAGAGATTACTACAAGCAACTCTATTCCAATAAAATGGACAGCCTGGAAAAATGGAAATTCTTAGAAAAGCACAACCTTGTGAGACTGAAGCAGGAAGAAATAGAAAATATAAACAGACCAGTCGCAAGCACTGAAATTGAGACTGTGATTAAAAATCTTCCAACAAACAAAAGCCCAGGACCAGATGGCTTCACAGGCTAATTCTATCAAACATTTACAGAAGAGCTAACACCTATCCTTCTCAAACTCTTCCAAAATATAGCAGAGGGAGGAACACTCCCAAACTCATTCTACGAGGCCACCATCACCCTGATACCAAAATCAGTCAAAGATGTTACAAAAAAAGAAAACTACAGGCCAATATCAGTGATGAACATAAATTCCAAACTCCTCAACAAAATACTAGCAAACAGAATCCAGCAGCACATTAAAAAGATCATACACCATGATCAAGTGGGGTTTATCCCAGGAATGGAAGGTTTCTTCAATATATGCAAATCAATCAATGTGATACACCATATTAACAAACTGAAGGATAAAAACCATATGATAATCTCAAAAGATGCAGAAAAAGCTTTTGACAAAATTCAACTTATTCAATTTATGGTAAAAACTCTCAAGAAACTAGGCATAGAGGGAACCTACCTCAATATAATAAAGGCCATATATGACAAACCCACAGCCAACATCATTTCATGGTGAAAAACTGAAGCCATTTTCTCTAAGATCATAAACAAGACAAGGTTTCCTGCTCTCACCACTATTATTCCCTATACATAGTTCTGGAAGTTTTAGCCACAGCAATCAAGAAGAAAAACAAATGAAAGGAATCAAAATTGGAAAAGAAGAAGTAAAGCTGTCACTGTTTGCAGATGACATGATACTACACCTAGAGAATCCTAAAGATGCCACCAGAAAACTACTAGAGCTAATCAATGAACGTGGTAAAGTAGCAGGATACAAAATTAATGCACAGAAATCTCTTGCATTCCTATACACTAACGACGAAAAATCTGAAAGAGAAATTAAGGAAACACTCCCATTTACCATTTCAACAAAAAGAATAAAATGGTAATAAAACTACCTAAGGAGGCAAAAGACCTGTATGCAGAAAACTATGTAAGACACTAACGAAAGAATTTAAAGATGATACAAACAGATGGAGAGCTATACCGTGTTCTTAGATTGGAATCAACACTGTGAAAATGACTATACTACCCAAATCAATCTACAGATTCAAAGCAATCCCTATCAAACTACCAATGGCAATTTTCACAGAACTAGAATAAAAAATTTCACAATTTGTATGGAAACACAAAAGGCCCTGAATAGTCAAAGCAGTCTTGAGACAGAAAAATGGAACTGGAGGACTCAGGCTCCCAGCCTTCAGAGTATACTATAAAGCTACAGTAATCAAGACAGTATGGTATTGGCACAAAAAGAGAAACACAGATCAATGGAACAGGACAGAAAGCCCAGGATAAACCCACAGACATATGGTCACCTTATTTTTGATAAAAGAGGCAAGAATATACAATGGAGAAAAGACAGCCTCTTCAATAAGTGGTGCTGGGAAAACTGGACAGCTACATGTAAAAGAAAGAAATTAGAACACTCCCTAACAACCATACACAAAAATAAACTCAAAATGGATTAAAGACTTAAATGTAAGACTAGATACTATAAACTCTTAGAGAAAAATATAGGGAGAACACTCTCTGACCTAACTAGCAGCAAGATCTTTTTTGATTCACCTCCTAGAGTAATTAAAATAAAAACAAAAATAAATAAATAGGACCTAATTAAACTTAAAAGCTTTTGCACAGCAAAGGAAAACATAAACAAGATGAAAAGACAACCCTCAGAATGGGAGAAAATATTTGCAAATGAAGCAACTGACAAAGGATTAATCTCCAATATATATAAGAAGCTCATGCAGCTCAATATCAAAAAAACAAACAACCCAATCCAAAAATGGGCAGAAGACCTAAACAGACATTTCTCAAAAAAAGATATACAGATTACCAACAAACACATAAAGGATGCTCAGCATCACTAATCATTAGAGAAATGCCAGTCAAAAATACAATGTGGTATTACCTCACACTGGTCTGAATGGCCATCATCAAAAAAATCTACAAACAATAAATGCTGGAGAGGGTGTGGAGAAAAGGGAACCCTCTTGCACTGTTGGTGGGAATGTAAATTGATACAGCTAATATGGAGAACAGTATGGAGATTCCTTAAAAAACTAAAAGTAGAACCACTGTATGACCCAGCAATCCCACTACTGGGCATATACCATGAGAAAATCATACTTCAAAAAGAGACATGTACCACAATGTTTATTGCAGCACTATTTACAATAGTGGAAGCAACCTAAGTGTCCATCAACAGATGAATGGATAAAGAAGATGTGGCACATATATACAATGGAATATTACTCAGCCATAAAAAGAAACGAAATTGAGTTATTTGTAGTGAGGTGGATGGATCTAGAGTCTGTCATACAGAGTGAAGTCAGAAAGGGAAATACAAATACTGTATGCTAACACATATATATGGAATCTAAAAAAAAAAAAAAAGGTCACGAAGAACCTAGGGGCAGGACAGGAATAAAGATGCAGACCTACTAGAGGATGGACTTGAGGATGCAAGGAGGGGGAAGGGTAAGCTGAGACCAAGTGAGAGAGTGGCATGGACATATATACACTACCAAATGTAAAATCGATCGCTAGTGGGAAGCAGCTGCATAGCACAGGGAGATCAGCTTGGTGCTTTGTGACCACCTAGAGGGGTGGGATAGGGAGGGTGGGAGGGAGGGAGACGCAAGAGGGAAGAGATATGGGGATATATGTATATGTATAGCTGATTCACTTTGTTATAAAGCAGAAACTAACACACCATTGTAAAGCAATTATACTCCAATAAAGATGTTAAAAAAAAAGAAAGAAAAACAAATACCATATGCTAACACATATATATGGAATCTAAAGAAAGGTTCTGATGAACCTAAGAGCAGGACAGGTATAAAGACACAGACATAGAGAATGGACTTGAGGACATGGGGAGGGGGAAGGGTAAGCTGGGACAAAGTGAGAGGGTGGCATGGACATATATACACTACCAAATGTAAAATAGATGGCTAGTGTGAAGCAGCCGCATAGCACAGGGAGATCAGCTTGGTGCTTTGTGACCACCTAGGGTGAGATAGGGAGGGTGGGAGGGAGGCACAAGAGGGAGGGGGTAATGGGGATATATGTATACATATAGCTGATTCACTTTGTTGTACAGCAGACACTAACACACCATTGTAAAGCAATTATACTCCAATAAAAGTTTTGTTTTTTTTTTTAATGGAAAATATACTGGGCACAAAAAAAAAAAAAAAAAAAAAGAGGGCTTCCCTGGTGGTGCAGTGGTTGAGAGTCCGCCTGCCGATGCAGGGGACACGGGTTCGTGCCCTGGTCTGGGAGGATCCCACATGCCGCTCACAGATGACACAACACTGGCAATCTTCCTTTTGGAAATTTTACACATTATTTAATGTTCTATTTCTGTGACATGGACAACCAATTATTTTCTGTGAATATATACACAGTTTTTCACATAGATGCCTAAATTCTGGGAAATTTGCATTAACCAGGTGATGTAAAATTATATTAGTTTCACTTTTGCAATATGCAATTAATGATTTTGGATTTTTTATTTTTGCTTCTGCAGTATGCTTTATTAAGCATCTTAATAAAGTCTATTTTTAAACCTGATTGTTAAAATGAGTTTTAACATGACTATTTCCAATATCTTTAAACTTTGGTTTCCATCTCCACCCTCTCCCCTCCTGGCCAAGCCATTGTAACCTTCTAATCGGTCCCTTACTTTTCCTTGTTAAATCTTAACAACGTATTACTGGCTCTAGGCTTGTTGGCTCTCTGCAGAAATATATGCTATTTTTCAATCCTAAATGCTTAAGGGCTTCTGGGGTCAGATAAGGGCCATGGGGGTAGAGCCAAACGAACTGGTAATGCTGGTACCCAAAAGAAATCTGAAATGAAGTCTTATTATGCAGAGGGATGAGGTGAGAAATCAGGAGGTTTATGTGTAGGCTTCTGTATTTGCTGTTTGACAAAGTCATTCTTTAAAAATAAAAACCTAATTTTCACTTAAAAGGAATGAATTACATCATACCACCAACTTTTCTTTCCCCTCCTTTTTACACATTTGTCCCAATACATCAATTGGCCCAATTAATTAAATTTCTTTATCCAATATTGTGGACTTTTACTCCATTTTTTGTAAAATCCCTGAAAGAAGAAAATAAGCAAAATTTGTTGCTGTGATGCCCATCGTTTTTAAAATTACCATTTTATTTAAAGGTGGATGAATCTTAAGGTAACTTTGAAGTAAATTGTAGTTATGTTACCAAACTCTGTTCCAGCCGCTCACTGCTGGAAAATCAATACCTGAAAGAGAGGCAAATGGTGGTAGAAAGGAAAGTTGCTTTTAATCAGAATGTCAGCAATCTGGGGAGATGGTGGACTCAGTGTTGGCAGAAAACCAACTGCAGAAATTCTGCTCGGCCTTGAAAGCTTTTGAAGGGAAAAGGGGAAATAATCTCAGTTAATCATTGAGACAGGAGATCAGAGTCCTTGCAGTCTCCCACCTCATGCAGGCTCATTCTTGTGATCTTTGTTTAGATGTTATCTTGTTCACGCAGTTTGTTCACAAGATTACTGAAGGGGAAGCTAAGGAAGAGATCTGGTCATGTGTTAATTACTTATTCTTCATTTTTACTTCTTTGATCTATGGAAAGAATCAACAAGTTAGGCAGGGTATTAAGTGATCAAAAGATTTGAAAGGTGTGCTAGGGCCAGAGATGAGTACAGCATGGGGACACCTAATTTAAAAGTTAGTTACAAGGTAGCTTTGCTTAAATTGGCAAGAAAAGGGGTTTCCTCCTGAGAGAGGTTTCCTGCAAAGTGCTGCTTAGTTACACTGAAAAAAATTTCGGCAAATAGATTTATCTTTTATAAATCACTATAATAGGTCATCCTTTTATTTGAATAAATCTAACATTCTTAGTTTTCAGTTTAACATCAGGCTTAACATATCCAAAGTGGTGCTAACAGATAAGTTACATAAAGCCACTTGGCATGCCCAATAACGTTTGAAGCAATTTCCAGTTAAGTTAATAATAGGCATCTTAAAAGAGGTGAGAAATTAGAATGGGTGGAACTGCAGCAGAGAATTCTGGGAAGGTATTTTGTATGTGTAAATTTCCCTGGTAAAACTTCACATCTTACTATTGCTGCAGCTACACAGTGAAGCAAATCCTTTGACTTTCAACACATTGACTTCATTTTCCTCATTTCAGTTATGTTTAGATTTGGTAGTGACTACTCTTCCCACAGTAAGACTCTAGTTGAACCTGGTATAATCGACAAGAGTTTGTGGTGTTTAAGGAACTGGCAAGAAATGGAAGACAGGCTGGATTAGGAATTTGAATGGGAAGAAAATGGTTGTACTTGGTAGGAAAATGATATGATTAAGGATAGCCAGTAACCAGCATGATTTCTTCAACTAGTTGGAAATAGAAAAGGAGGGCAGATTTCCTTTATGTTATGGTCATGCTACAAAAGCAGGGGACACTCCCGCTCAAAATTGGTTCATATTGAAACTGATGATGCCGCATGAACACATACAAAAGCATATTAAAAAGTTGATTTCTTACAAAATTGAGCTGTCTAGGGGAGAGCAGAAGGGGAGGAGCCAGGCCTGTGTTTTAACTGTGGTGCTGTGTGGGGTGCCCTGTGTTTTAACCGTGGTGCGGTGTGGGGTGCGTCTGGAGTGACAGCTCCCGTGAGCGCAGGGGCTTGCATGGCTTCAGTCTCTCTCAGGTGCTAACAGAGGGAGAAGCCAGGCTTTCTTATCAGCTTGCCAGATGTAGGGCACAGACGGAATAGGGAGTGGGAAGACTTAAAAGCTGCTGTCAGCACTCAAACATCAGAAAATGGAATCAGACTCATTATAATGGAGACAGCAAATTTCTGCAATTCTGAAGTCTTATCTATTCCCTTGAGAATGAAGTCCAGGGTTTGTTTTGGTTTGATTTGTTTGTTTTTTTCCCCCTTACATTTCATAACAAATGTCCTCTGGATTTTTGTGTTATATTCAAAACTGAAGTCCAGTATCTTATTTACCTGCTAGAGGAAGGGAACTCCCATCTTCTCTTTGATGCTTCTGTAGACAACTGCTGGCTTCCCAAACAGCCCTGCCTGATGAACTCCCTTTCAGGCATTGCCTTGTTGCCATTGCTTAGAGGAGGCCTGGAAACAGTGTGGACACCCAGTCCATCTCCATCTGCAAGAACATTCATCCAGAACCTCGGTGGTTGTTACTGACTCCACAGTCATTGCTGCAGGTGACAGCTGATTTGTGCAGGCCTGGATGGCAATTCTCAGGTCAGAAAATTAGAGATGTCTTGCTGGGGAAGGAGGCAAGTTCATCACAATCTCACTCAGATTTTTGTAGGCTGAGGAGACCAGCAACAATTCCATTAATGATAGAGAATGGTGTGACCATGTAGAGCTGCCTACAGCAATAACTTCTCGAGGTCCTTCCAAGTTAACTTACACTGAGAACAGCTATTTATTTCAAGGCAAATGCTCACTCTGACCCTCACTGTTTTAGAGGCCCTAAAGCTCTAACAGATACTTACCTAAAAGCCCATTGTTACATTTCTCAATATCAAAGTTTTTTAGTCTCATCAGTGTGAAAAATATACTGTCTATAGTAATAATTGTAATATTTGAAGGCTTCTTCAAGACACTCTAGAAATTTTGGTTAGAACAAAAAGCCAGGTGCTTCTGTTAATAGGTAGAGCACATCTTAATGGGGTCCCTCTCTCATATCTACAGCTAAGCTAAGCTTTCTCTGGGTCCAGTAGCTCCTACTCTCCTTTTTCCCCTTCAGACTTTGGGGTGGTGACTCTCACTCTGTTGATAGCCACAATTTTTGGTTTCTTTGCCCTGCCCACAGCTTTGTAAATAAACCCCTCATTCAAATCTCCCAGTTACTCTGAATTTGCCTCTCTCTTCTGGATTGGCTGATTTCCTAAAGACAGGAAGGAGTTAGCCATGCAAAGTTAGGGGAAGGGCATACCAGGCTGTGATATCAGCAAGTGTGTTTTTGTGAAACATACAAATGTGATGAGGCAGATAGTTATAATATAAAGGTGGTAAGTTAACTATGAGACACCTGGGGTTATCTCTGATGGGTGATTTTTCTTACACTCTTGCTTCCCAAATATTTTTGACTACCTGTTTAAGGGGATGAGCTAGGTACTGCAGCTATATTGATCCTATTCAAATGCTGCCATATTCATTCTTGAACTCAAGTTTGTCAACAGGTAATATTCGTTTGGTTCTCACTTATTGGAAGCAAAAGCAGTAGCACATTTTTATGGTGGGGTCACTTTCAGAATTCCTTCCTGAGTGACAGAGCACAAATTGAGATGATTGTGTTTAGAACTTTCTATTCCTTCATGCCCTCTACACACACACACACATGCACACAAACACATACACAAAACACAGTTTTAATTTATTCAAAGTACAGCTTAGTATACTTGAAAATGTCTCCAGCAAGGTCATATAGGTTCTTTGCTGCAGGTTTTATACCTCAAAGCATATTGTAATTAGTTTGGCTTCTACTCTAATATTGCCTTCATACTGCCTTTATGAGAACATTCTTTTCTGTTTTGGAGTAATATTCTGCTTTGATATAATTAATGATAGTCCAATATTTCCTTCTCTATTTCAGTGGAAGAATATGGTTTTTCACAAAATGTCCTCATGCAGTACATAGATGCCAAAATTTTGTTCCATGCAAGTTTTCATTAGATTTTAAATCAGAAAGGAAAATGTAGTTTGGGGAAATAAAAGGGAGTCCTGTTTAGTTTTGGTTTTCTCTGTGGTCTTATTTTTACAGTAACTTTTATCAGCCCTCTTCCCTATCATGAAGCTTGGGAAAGTTTGGGCTATTTCCATTGCTTTTCCTGTTTTCGTTTGGCAGATATGCATTGTAAAATAATGTCTTCTTTTAAAAGTCAAAGGAAAGAGAAAGAGAGAAGCTCTCCTGAAATTTCAATCATGTGTTTTCTAGTCTAAATTTTAAAGATTTTACAATATTTTATCTTTGTTTAGACTGCACGCCTAAATAATTCTCTATCAATCAACTATTTTTGTTGTTCACATATTAATTTTTATTAACTTTTACTAGGTGGCCTATAGGTTTTAAGAAAATTGTTCCTTCTTTTTTCTATATTTATGACATATTTGTTTAGAATTCAAATCCAAGGAAGTTTCCTCTGATGAATTTTGATTCTCTCACATATGAACTTGTTCAAATTCTTTTTTTTTTTTAATTTTTATTTATTTTTATTTACTTATTTTTGGCTGCATTGGGTCTTCATTGCTGCACGCAGCATTTCTCTAGTTGTGGCGAGTGGGGGCTACTCTTCATTGTGGTGAGTGGACTTCTCACTGTGGTGGCTTCTCTTGTTGCGGAGCACGGGCTCTAAGTGCATGGGCTTCAGTAGTTGTGGCACACGGGCTTAGTAGTTGTGGCTCGCGGGCTGTAGAGCGCAGGCTCAGTAGTTGTGGCACATGGGCTTAATTGCTCCACGGCACGTGGGATCTTCCCAGACCAGGGCTCAAACCCGTGTCCCCTGAATTGGCAGGTGGATTCTTAACCACTGAGCCACCAGGGAAGACCCAAATTCTTATTTAAGAATTTTATTCCTCCCCAATTAAAAGTTTGAACAAAGAAGAGATGTGATACAGAAGACAGAATTGGATAAAGTACAAAGAAGTATGTTACATTGTATATGGAGCCCTATTATTAGGACATTAATAAAAGAACATTCTGAAATCTTATTAGGGCAGTGTTTGGTTTGTCTAATTATGTTTTACTTATACTGCTTTATGAAAGCATGATAGGCAGAATGGTATCCCAAAGATGTCCACATCCTAATATATGGAACCTGTGAATATGTGACATTACATGCCAAAAGCCAGAAAGATTCAAAACTTGAGATGGACTCTATTAGATTATATCTATCAACTGTCAGTTAATCCCATTATATTTTGGAAAGAGCTTGAAGGGAGTCATTTAAACATAGGACTCTCTGGAAAATTCCTGAAATGCCAAAATTTCTGAGTCATTGGAAAAGACACTGACACTAGGTGGATATAGATTCTAGATGAACAAATATAAAATCAATAATTTTGTGTTCTGTCTCTGTGTTGGGGCAGATGTAAAACTGCCCTCAGTGTTGCCTAAGGTGTTAGAGTAGCCCTAGAGCTGAGGAGAACCAAGAGAACCAAGAGGGTTTGCATTAGTTTTAGTTTTTGTTTTTTGCGCATGTGGCTTGTGAGATTTTAGTTTCCTGACCAGGGATGGAACCTGGGCTCTCAGCAGTGAAAGTGCTAAGTCCTAACCACTGGACCACCATGGAGTTCCTCCAAGAGGGTTTTTATCCAAAATAATTCATGAGCATGCTTGGGGTGGGTGAATCAAACTCAGAAAACTGCTGGAATGGAGATTTGTCTTACTCAGTAAATGTACTACCATCCACACACTTGCTCAAGCCATAATTTAGAGGGTCATTGATGATCCTCTTCCTGAGCAATTCCTATCAACTCCCTTTCTGATGTATATCGTTCCACTCATTATGTCTCTCCATACTCACTGATACCACTCAAAAAAAATGATAGCTAAGATTTACAATGCACTTCCTATTAAGTGCTAAACCCAGTACTAAGAATATTCACGAATTATTGCAATCCTTCTACAATCTCTAGTAACCACTGTTACTATTTTTTTGACATAATAAAGAATCCAGAGAAGTAACTTGCTGAAAATTGCACAGGTAGTAAGTGCAGAGAAGGGTTTTGACAATCTCTTTCCATAGCGTACACTCAACCACTCTATTATATTCTCTTCCAAGTCCTGGTCCAAGGTCCCCCCACCCTTCATGTTGCACTGAAACACCAATACTAGTTTTCTTCCATGGACATTTGTCTAGGAAAATGCTACCTCTTAACATCCCTGCTTAGTTTTAGGGAATTTTCTACTGTGTGAGAATTGGTTGGAGACACTCCCCTCTGGTTTTCACTATAGAAACCAAAGGGACCCTGTTCTTCTTGTAACATCCATTGGAAGTTTGGGTATGGGCATATGACAAAGTTCAGACCTTTGGTTGATAGCACTCAGGAGTGTGAATTTGAAGAGAATGTTGCAGAGGCAGGAAGAATTGGGGAAATGTTTATGAAAACATGGAGACGTCTGGAATCCAGCAAAGATTATGAGAGTTTAGCACATTCATTGTTGAGTAACTGGTGGCAGTGGCATTTGAGAAGGCATCCCACCAGATTATGTCTTTATCTTCATTTTTCTGTGCTTCCTATTGTCTACCCTTTCTTGATTCCTGTTTGGCTTTTATATTTGATCCTCCAGGTTTCTGGATGATTCTGTGGGTTACTTGATATTCTTCCAAATAGTTCCTTTCCTGTGTAAGTTAGTCAAAGTTTGTTTCTAATACTTGTAGCCAAGAACCTTCATAGTCTTCCAACTTCCACTCTTGATCCACTCGCATTCTGTTCTCTCCTTGGCAGTCAGAATGGTATTTCTATTTTGTTGTTGTTGTTGTTGTTGTGGTACGCAGGCCTCTCAATGTTGAGGCCTCTCCCGTTGTGGAGCACAGGCTCCCGACGCGCAGGCTCAGCCTCCATGGCTCACAGGACCAGCTGCTCCATGGCATGTGGGATCTTCCCGGACCGGGGCACGAACCTGTGTCCCCTGAATTGGCAGGTGGACTTTCAACCACAGCGCCACCAGGGAAGCCCCAGAATGGTATTTTTAGAATGTTAATTGATATTATTTCTCTCATTAAAAACACAATTGTGGAAATTCCCTGGAGGTCCAGTGGTTAGGGAGAATGGGTTCAATCCCTGGTTGGAGAGCTAAGATCCCGTAAGATGTGCGGTGTGGCCCACAAAAACCAAAACCAAAACCAAAACCAAAACCAAAAAACAATTGCATTGAGAATAAAATACAAACTCTTTACCAGAGCTTACAGGCTTACAAAGTCCAACAATATTTACCCTCCTACTTTTCTTACCTACTCTTGTTCCAGTATCTCTCAGTGTTTGTCAGAGTTGTTCTCTGTTGTTAGAACACTGCCCATCACATTGTTGTATCTGTTGAATAAACTAACATGTAAAATAAGAGCTGAATTTGTTATATTTTGGTTGCATACCATCCAACCTCTCCTTTCTTTCTATTACTATTCTGTTCTCTCTTCAGGTAAACTATATTGGGTATAGCCTTGGTGAGAGATAATTCACACTTTCCACATGGGAGCAAAGTGGCCACATCCTCTTTCTATTCCCATGAATGCAGGGTGGGCAGGTAGCATAGGCTCATCCATGCAGACTTCATGCTCAGACAAGGACATGGAGATGGGTAGAGGTCATATTTTAACCAGTGGCAGCAACTGTATTAGACCAGCCTCTTCCAATTGTGTGGTCTTTGCTATGTATTTTTATTGCCTCACCTTCTCAGAAGTTCTTGGTTCCTGTCAGTCTCCAAAAGCTGATACTCCAGGTTCCTATTATTTCTGTGAGACTCTGATATTTTTCCAATAAATTCAATTGTTTTGCTTAAAATATAAACACAGTTACTTGCTGTTGTTAACTGCCAAGAATGTCACTTATAGCTTAGTAACCTAGGTCTTGGTGGTGAGAAACAGAAAACTCTGTCAAACTTAAAGACAAGACCAAGATAGAGTATACTTGGTTAGGTGTATGACTGGGGATATACAGAAGTGAAATGCAATGAGTTTAGGAGACTTGGTTCATTAATCAGAGGCATGTGCCCAGATTGTCACCTTATTTTTTTAGCAGATCTATTGTACCTCTACTGGAGGTAGTACGATGTCTATAGAAAGAGCAAATATTTTTCTCAAAAAAATTAAGTGGACTTCGTGTTTACTAAAATGAGAGACAAGTTCTTGTGTGGGGCCTTAGAGTTCTGTGTCATAAAACACCATAGAAGTGAATTATTCTGGTGTTATTTAAGGACCAGTGAATGTCTAGTTATGTGTGGTTCTGCAATGGTGATATGCCATAGGTGGAATTCATTATAAATATAACTGTATGACATTGTCACCACCCTGGAGCTCACTGTAATAGGAAATCCTACTGATACAGGGCAACTTGACTCAAATTTGACAACTCAAAATTGAATGGATTCTTTATTGGGCCTCAAGCAAAACTTCTAGCTGATTATTTTCTCAAAAATTCAGTTATATTTATTAGAAGTGGGCTGGAAGTTCTTCTGCTAGAGTGTTTACTTATGTTCATTACACTGATTTCTATATTTATTTTGTTACTTTTTCTATGACCTTTTCTCTATGATCCATTCTCCACATGGTTGCCAAAGAGATCTTTATAAAACATAGGTTAGATCATGTCATTTTCTTGCTTAATCTTGCAATGACTCCTATTGCATTTTCTAAAATCAGTCTCCTAACCTTGCCCTGAAAGGACTTGACTATATTCATTACTGTACATTTTGCTTTCTATTATCCAATCACATTGGTATTCATGGAACATATTAAGCTTATTCTTATCTCTGGTCCTTTGTCACTCACCATTACCTCTGTCTAGAATGCTGTTTTTTCAAGAAGGCCTTCTTTTGGGTTGCACTTCAAATATCATCTCTTCAAAGAGTACTTGTCCACCTTCTCTAAAATACTTCTTACCCCATAATTTTCTATTTTTTGTTTTGTTTTGCTTTGTTCACAGAACTTAACATGTTCATATGCTGTATTTGTTTACTGGCTTTGTACCTCTCCCATTGAAATTTAAGCTTTCGACAAGGAAATCTGTTTATTTCATTCACTGAAGAATTTCTTGCATATAGAACTGTGCCTAGATGACTGAATAAGGAGTGTTTTATAGAAGAGCAAGGTGAAGATTAATAAATAATGCTCTACCTGTTGCTGGGGTTGTGGATTTGCTACCAAGTGAGACCAAAGTAAAGTGGGAAGACAGAAAGTGGGTGTTATAGAATAATAACCACTTGAATTAGTCTACCAAATGGATCTCTGATGATGTGTTCTCAGTTTGAGTGAATGGAACTCCATTTAATCACTTTAGGTCTTTAGCTCCCTTTACAGCTATTCTACTTCAGAAACATCCCATCCCAACCCACATGCCTTGCTAGAAAGGAAGTGTAGCCTGGAATTTAGCCAGAGCTAACTAGAGCTAGACACACAGCTCAATTAGTTCAGCTCCTCTGCCAGATTTCACAGCCAAGTCAGTTCATCCTTTGGGCATACTGTGAATACTTTTTGGAATTACACATGCAGTGAAGTATGATTCCAAGGCAGTTCTTAAGTAAACAACTAAAATACAGAGGCATAATAATCGGTGAGATGTAGGAACAAAAAGTAGAAGTGATTAACTGAGTAATTAGGTAGAGTCCTCACTGAAAGATGATATTTGAGCTTGAGCTTAGGGTAAAAGATGAATAAAATTTAAACAGGCAAAGGAGAAAGATCAAATGCCAAGCATATGTTAAACATGAATACTGGTGAGAAATTCTTAACATGGATAATTGAAGGTAGTTTGGTCTCACTAAATTATGAAGGAAGGATAGAAGTCAAGAGACAATGGAGGTTGAGGCTGGAAACATCATGAGAGTCCAGATTATGAAGGAGCTTGGGGGTTAAGGAATTTCAAATTCATTTTATGTGTAGCACAAAACTAATGGTGTCATTTATTGTGATGAATTTCAATAATTTTTGTGTCTCAAGCAGGTATTTTTAATATCATTCATTCAATAAATGCATATTTATTAAATGCTTATTCTTTCATATGCACTATGACAGTAAAGAAAAATGAAACAGTCCCTGATGTTGAAGATCATATAATGAAATAAATAACATAATGTATTTTAAATACTGTAATAGATGGATGCACTGGGTGAACTGGAAATATTTTGGATGGAATGCTCAATAAAAGAAACCGGAGTCTATAATTGTGGTAGATTAAAGCAAATTTTTTGCTACCACTCCCAGTTATGTAGTTGTTTCTAATTTCTCTCCCCTTGAACCTGGGATGGCAATAGTGACATATAATCAATAAGTTAAAGCAGAAATGACCTTCTGGAAATTCATAAGTAAAGTCATTGGAACCTTTGCACCATTCTTCCAGGCCTCTTAAGATACTAGCTCTTGGAACTCTAGGTGACATGCTAGGCATTTGGCCACCCTTAGGGCATCATGATGGAGAGACCATATTGACAGAGCATATAAAGTGGCCCAGAGACAACATAAAGAAAAAGTAATACTTGGCCAGTCCCTAGCTGTCCTAGCCATTAGCTATTAGAGCCAATCCAACTGAGGTATGAGACTATGTAGAGTGGAAATGAGTAGTTACTTCCTAGCCCGTCCCAAATTGCAAACATGTGAGGAGTTTTAAGCCACGTGAAATACCAGAAGAATCAATCTAAAGTGAGAGAGACAAATTCAAAGCTAAATTGTCAGAAGACAAATAGACATGGAGACACACAGTGATTTCATGAATTGGAAAGAAAAGAAAGACTTCAGGGCAATTGCCACATGGTCACTAGTTGTGTAATACATGGTGGGTTAATCCAGATTAAGAACACAGTGTCAGGGAAAACAACCATAGAAATCTGGAATAATTGCCATCATAAATCTTCTAACTTACTACAATGGATGAAAAACCAGAAGTAGACAAAAAAATATGTGTAATCCCAGAGTAAAATAATAGACTAGTAAAATTTTAAGTAGAACAGTAGGGTTGAGTGATAAACACATTTATATATACATAAAATTACGATTCTTAACTTTAAAAAATAATCTACAAAGAAGTAAAAATCCTTCATTTTTTCTTTTATGAAAACTGATGTTACTTTTTGAAATTAGTGTTTATGTGAGAAATGAAAAGAGAACAGGCATGGGATGGAATTGAATGATGATAATTTGGAATATTGGGACATTGAAGCTTTATTAGGGTGATTGGATTGTAATTTTTTTCTTCTCTAGTAATTTTTCTTTATTGTTACATTGTTGGTTTAATTTAAAAAGTTAAAGTATAGAAAATAAGAAATTCAAATAAAATCAATTTTATTTTCTCAGCATGTGCATTTTCATATTTTTTCCAGACAAAACAGTTTTCTTCATTGCTAATGTTGGTATTGCCAAGTCTTTCTAGCTTTATTTTCTCTGGAAGATTTGCAAATGTTCTGTAAATTTCCTGGTGTTGCAAAATTGTCTTCAATTTGCTAATTTTTATTTATGGAAATTCTCGTGAAATTTCACCAGCAGCATTAAAGTGCCTATTACTGTTAAAATGAAGAGTACAAGTATTCTATATGTCAAAATTTACACATAATTTATACGTATATTTTTTTAAATTATTTTATTTTATTTTATTTTTTAACTTTTTAAATTTTTATTGTTTTTGCGGTACGCAGGCCTCTCACTGTTGTGGCCTCTCCCGTTGCGGAGCACAGGCTCCGGATGCGCAGGCTCCGGACGCGCAGGCTGAGCGGCCATGGCTCACGGGCCCAGCCGCTCCGCGACATGTGGGATCTTCCTGGACCGGGGCACGAACCCGTGTCCCCTGCATCGGCAGGTGGACTCTCAACCACTGCACCACCAGGGAAGCCCTATATGTATATTTTTTTAATTCTTGACTCTGTTTGAAATTTTGGGTGTAATCACTGATATCTATTATATTCCTGGCCCTATTTTCAGGTTCATAGGATATAGTTAAAAACAAACACACACCGTGTAAAGGAAAACATTTTCATACTCTTGTGGAGCTTGCATGAAATACGTCTGTGTGAAAGGAGTAAAATAGAGAATAGGAAAAAAATAAGCAGATACATAAGACAAATTTTGATAGTGATATATACTACGTAGAAATGATTTTTGGTGGCATCTTACTGGCTATTTAGTAAAGTACAAATCTAATTTTTACCATACCTGCTTACTTTTCTATTTAATTTGTTTTCCTTAAAGTAACTAATCCCTTCACTGATATCATAAAATCGTCCCTTTTTAAAATCAGTACATCCATCATAAAACAGCATTATTAATGTCCCAATTCTACAAGTCATTATTGTAGACCACTGCAAATGTTATATATAATACTAGGTAATGGAATAATAAATAGTACATAGTTTAATAAATAGTACATAGTTTATATTCTGATTAATAAATAGCACATAGTTTATATTCTATCAAAAACCCTGGATGTTTTAAGTTGGTCTCTAAAACACAGAAACTGGTCTCAGGAGTTTTTAACCCTCAACTTGATTATAAATATGCGAATAAGCACATAGCCACAATTATATAATTTAAAAGAAAATTAGGCAGGGACTTAATTACTCCTGGCACCTTTATTTATATGTTTGGTAGTTAGGGCATTCAAAAAATTCATTGAAAAAATTCATTCACTTGGGACTTTAGACATTTGCTCAAGCAGAATCAATATTATCTTATTTTGAAATATAACATCTGTTATACTATGTAGTTTATCCTTCCCAAGAACAAAAATCCATGACTGTTTTCAGCCTTGAAATATATTTCATTTTTCCTTTTATTTCATGTTTGGGTTTTTTGCCCTGTAAAGTTAATCTTTGAAGTTTCAAGGTCTTGTTAAGTTTACTGGTATATGAGATCAAACATACTTCAAACTACTAAAGTTTTATGCAATCAAAAAAAGAGCATCAGTCCTTCATTTCCATGATCATGTCCTTTAATTGTATTTTTAGTTACATGGATTTACCAGAACTTGAAATTTACCATGACTCTATTTTTATGTATTTTATGGTGAATTTTCATATGGAATAAAACTTCCTCTGTTAAAGTCAAAGATGCCATTTTAAATTTACTTTATATAAAAAGGCATTCTCAGAAGTTTCTGAATAGCAATGTTGCCCTTCTGCACCTTTAATGTAATTATGAAACTTTGCCTTTAAATCTCTAAACATTGTATGTTTGTGTTTAAATATATTACACCAAAGTTTCCCTAGTAATTTAATAAGTGTGAGCCCTAAAATGAATATGACTTGTGTTTTTGCTAAAGAAAAAAAATCAACTTAAAAGTGGGATACCCTGCACACATGGAGAAGATTTTATTGACCCAGCATCAGTTGGCCATGTGTCTATAGTAGTTTTTCCAATAATTGTAATGGATTTACACTGACTCACCCATATCCTTTCATCCAATTCTCATTGTAAAGAAGAGCATACATGTGCAAGATGGCTGGAATAGAGAGTGCATATGATAGCCCCAGAACAAAGAGATGTTAGGATGCAACAAATGTCTATTCAGGTTTTGCTTATACCTTTATCTGTTTTTAAGTACATTTTTAATTGATTCTGTTAAGTAAATTTTGCATGGAGGAAAATTAGCTTGTTATGTTGCACAATCAAGCTTTAAAATGTTCATTAAAAGACATGCAGCATCTTTAAAAATAGAATATATATATATATATATATATATATATATATAATATATGTATATATTGGAAGGATGTAAGTCAGGGCCTGAAGGAGCCTTCAATCTTGGGAAGAGGCCAACTGGATGGGTACTGTATGTAGTAGAGACATTCTGCTACTGGAATCAACCAAGAAGAATAGAAAAATCAGGGCACAGAGTTCAAGTTGTGGGAGACAGAACAGCCCTACACATTCCAGACAGTTTTGAAATTTTCTGAAAATCTGACATATGAGGTCCTGGCTGAGTAAGAATTTACTTACTTTTTTAGGGCTTATTTTCTATTTGTTTATAATGTTAACACATGATTACCTGAGGGAAGTTACTTCTGTAATTATAACTCCTTGGAAAGAGAGCAGAAATCAAGATGATTTATGCAAATATTGAGGTACTAAAGGAAAAATACAACTTTGCCCTGCTCTGTCAGTGCTGACTGCAAGAGTGATTCAGTTCCAAGTGTCTCTGTAATTTTTCACTCTGAGCAAGACACAGCAGATGTGCTAAAAATAATTAACTTCCATGTACCACATATCAGCCTTAAGAGCCGATAATTCAGTCGTGCTCAACTCTTCACCTTCAGATGTACCCTCTGTGGGCGAGATAAACCAGTGAATGAAGAGGTACCCTTCTCATCCATCTACTTCTGATGGCAGGAATCAGGAGAAAACCAAATAAAACATTAGTCTTATTAGACTAATTAGACTAAACTAATAAAACAATTGTTTTATTAGACTAAGCACTAGTCTTATTAGACTAGACTAATACTTATTAGTATTATTAGTCTAATAAGAATGATCTCTGGTCACATGTGTCACTATTTATACATCTTTGTAAAAACAGGAAATCATAAATAAATAAATAAAACATCAAACCTACTGCCATAGCCTGACATACCTTTTATAATGCTTTGAAGTTATTTTCTTTCAGCACGTTTTCCTATATATGTTTTAAGTAGTGGAGATAATTATTTTGTCTTTAAAATGTATGCTTTTTTCCTGAGTTTTATAATTTTTCATTTTCTATGGCTGCATGATATGCCCTTACATGAATATTCTTGATTACTTTGAACATTTTCTTTATTTTGAGATATTTAGGTTAACCTGTCACTTTTTTCTTAGTATGAATATGGTTTTGACAAGTATTGTTGTGAGTAAATCTTTACATATGTATTATATATATCCATATATGCCCCACATAGACTCCTACAAGTTAAGTTCCTTGGGTCAAAGTGAAAGAAAATGCATGTTATTAATAAAAATTGCCAAATTTCTTTCCAAACAATTGGAAGTTGATTTGACTTCCATTCCTTCAAGCAGCATATGAAAGTAGCTGTTGAACAACACCCAGAGAAACACCTTGTTAAAAGTTTGATGCCTGAAGCCAGAGGACAGGCTGAGGCACTAATGTTCACACATTCTGCTAAAAATAGACAGAAGGCTGAGACATTCTGGCATAGAAGGCTGGCCACTTCCAAATCCGTAGAGCCAAGGTAGCCTGAGGCCTTCTAAAGCCAAAACTTCTCCCTGGTTATGTGACCAGTTGTGCATGGTCCAAGCCAGACTGAGTCACACTATCTGGGAGTATCAGTGTGAGTGCGGCATAATGTGCTCCCTCAAAAATAATCAAGTCATATGGATTGTTTCCATAGCTCCTATGCATTATTAAGTACTACACCTGAATAGTTTTACTATATCAGGCTCACACTTTTGTATATCAGCTAATGATGGACTGTTTTACAGTATCGCCTAGTGTGATGTCTTCCAGCCAATTATTTAGAAGTAATGGTTTCATTATCTTTGTCTAGAGAGCCGACTTATTTATGTAGCTAATTATGTATATGTAAAGAATTGACCTAGAAATGAGTGAGAAATAGAGATGAAAGTTCTGATAACTGTTAGAATTAAGTGTTAGAGTTTTAGTATTAAAAGAAGAATAAAATATAGAAGAATAAATTATAGAAGAATAAAATATTACTTGTCTAAAGATAAAATGGACATGAATTAGGCTGAAACTTATGAAATTATTTTAACTTTCAGAAACAGCAGTTTCCTATGTTTCAGCATAGCTTTGGTGGATATTTAGCCTTGTTGAGATGAGTATTGAACTAAAGGAATGTAAAGGAAAATAATATTAAGGGCAGGTATGAAATAGTATGAATATACTATTAAAATTGTGTCCAAAATTTATTATTCTGTTAACAAAACCCAGTTATTTGATTTAAGCCTGATGGTTGGCTTTCTTCCACTCTCTTATCACACTATATCAATGACACATCATGCATAGATGTAGATGTGCTACTAGTGCACAAGAACCTAGTTGGGGAAGCATTCAGTGTGCTTAGGATTCTGTTTCTTTGAAATTACTCCTTAGTAATTTTTTTTTCTTTCTTGGTGGTGGTGCTTTACCTCTTCTGGGTTATAAATTATTTGTACTATCTTATTTTAATAAAGGATTAATAGAAAATTTAAGCTTTTTATTGTGGTACTAATCTACTGCACCCAAAATGTGCACAATAAAGGACTTCTTATTGCTTGGTCTTCATTCCAAATTAAGCCTTCATCAGTAATTGACAGTAAAAAATCCCTGGCAAAAGTTCAGTTTGGAGAATATGCCTATCAAATTCTGTCCATGGGTTTAGAGATCAATTACTAATGTTAGAGAATTTAACTTCATAAATAATTTTTCAAAGTTGTAATATGATTTTCTTTCTATTAAATGCTTACAAAGGTACAATATATTTTTCTTCATATCCACTGAATTGTTTATAAACATCCCTTCTTTCTTTACTTGTAGATTTTGGTATTCTTTTTTTATTTTTCTCTTCTAACAGTAGAGTAAATAAATCACCAAATAAATAAATAATAAACTTGTCTTTAATTGTTATTGCTTTCAAATTAAAAGTGTGTATTCATAATACTCCGTTATTCTTATAACCAAAGTAATAGTGTATATGCAGTTGAGTCATTAATAAGGTAATTAAAAAGTAATTTAAAAAGTAATTACAATTTTATTTTCTCTATATGTCATTGTATATTTGTTCTCTATTGCTCTATGCAAGAAGGAGAAAAGCCATAAAGAGAAATAATTCATTTTGCACTGGGTGGAATACTGTTACCTCTGAATTTCTTTTTAACTCTGACATTATACTGTATGAAAAGGGGGAATATCAAGGACTCAAGTCATAAAGCTGAGTAACATTCTCCTATTGTTGATCATATGCCAACCTCTGCATTAAATGTTTTAGACCCTTTCTTGTTTAATCCTCACAATGATTCGATGAAGTGGGTGGTTTATTATAAAAAGTAACTGATAGAAAAATTAATTAATATTATTACTTTGCATTTATTTAAACTATTTCTTTAAACTTCAGCAGTGGTTTGGACCTTTATATGTTTATCAACTTATATTTACTGTAAGTCAAAAAAACTCTTTTAAGAACATTTAAAAATATATGCTGAATATCTTCTACACACCAGAGTCTTTCCTCTTTGACCTGGCATTCTTTCCTAATCCTTGACTCTGGGTTCAGCCATTCTACTTGCTTTGGCCAATGGCATGTTAACATATATAATACAAGCAGAGTCTCAAAACATGCTTTATGATTGAGGTTGCTCCATCTTGCACATCTGCTGTTGCCACAAGAAGACATGCCTATGTGAACCCCATAATCCCCATAGGTGGATGTCAGACATGCCAGGTGCAAGAGTGAGACCCCAGCCCAAGTCACTCTATTCCCAGTATTGTGATTCGTGAGCTATAATAACAAATTATTGTTGCTTTAAATCACTGAATTTTGGAGTGGCCTGTTAACCAGCAATAACTAAATGATACAAAAGTCCTGAGATAAGTTTCTCATAGAACCTCCTAAGAAAGAAAAATGAGAGTTACAGTTATATGAACTTTACACAGTACTTTTTCTGTATACTAACATTTTTTTTTTTCCTTTAAAGAAATCAGTGAAGTACACAAAACCGATTGATGTAATGCAGTTTTCTGAATTTCATTTCATTCCTGGGGAGTGACTGGTACCACATATACTGAGTAATAAAAGTGTTACTAAAGTATTGTGATCCTCAAAGATCATTATCTCCAGTTTTTTTGGTTGTTTGTTTTTTCCTCTCCAATCCCCTTGCCATACCTTAGCCATAGGGGTCATTCAAATCTTATTTTGTCAATTTCCTGCTAAAAATCTTTCATTTGCTCTTTGGATAAGTCCAAAATTCTTAACATATTGTACAGGGTCTTACCTACCTTGTACATCCTTTTCTAGCTTTATTTCATGTCACACTTCCTCCTTTTTTTTCACGCCATGTTTCTGCCTCTTTTCATTTCTTTCTTACTAGCTCTTCCCTCTTTGATTCCTGTGCCTTCCTGCACACTGTTCCCTCCACCTAGGACATGTGCTACTTTATTCCTTGCCTAATTAAAAAATTTTGTTCCCATTTTCATCTTAGAAATCAGTTCATTTAGGAAGCCTTCCCTTCTTGCCTAGTTTGAGTTAGGTAGTCCTTCATTTAGGACAGGGTACTTCCTTTTATTTTCAGTTGTCACTGCAGCAATTGTTAGTTTGCTTAACCCTATGAGACCAAGTGCCCTGCAAATTCACTTACTGCATTCTTAGTACTTTCATGGGGCCTGGCAAGTTGAATGCACTTCAGGTCTTAATAAATAAATAACTTCACTTAATTTAGATCAGTCTCTCTAAAGTAGGACTAGTAAAGACCACAAAGTATGAGCCCCTTTGACCATTCAGTCATGCTTGTAAACCTAAAAGTTAGACTAAAAGTTATGATTTGAATATTGTAGCATCTATTTCCTGAGGATACAGACATCATTATGCAAACTTGGGACAATTTGATTTATTGAACTACTTTACAGCATTTTACATAAATTATTCTTGGATGAATTACTCACATTTTTAATGAACCATAAAAACCAAGTTTTGTATTCTTTGAGGACTGCCTCCATACTCATTGAGTGTTTTCTTGGCACAAGCAAATTAGTCACGAATATAATCATTTTCAGCACTTTCTTTAACTTGTTTTTATTTTCATATTTCTCTATATCATTTTGTTGTTGCATTTGTAGTAAATATTGTAGTAAAGCCAAAAAATATACATTTCTATTTTATGTCTATTTTATATTGAGTTTGACACACCTTATGGAAAAGTCACTTCTTAGTGTTTGTTGGAAACAAATACATAATTGGTTTAAAGATATCTTCCTGTAAAGAACTCTTTGAGGAAGTATATATGTATGTGTATGTGTGGTTTTTTTCCTTATTGTTTTAAATCAATGAGGCAGTGTTTCTCCTGAGGAGCTGGAGACAGGGAGTAGAAAGAGCATGGCCTTTGTTTTGTTTTTCCTGAGGAAGAGGACTTGTATTAATACTTTTTCATGGTGTTGCTGGTAATTAGTTATTGTTGAATAAAGGATAGGTGTGAAACCTGCATGGACCTGAATTCTTGGCCTTTATTAATACGACATTAAACCCTTTCATTTCATAGAGCTATCTGTGCATATAATTCATACATAAATGATCACAAAGGCTAATTTTTGAGGGGCAAAATAGAATTGCATATCCCATTTGCTTTGGCACATCGATTAAAAAGCCAGATGTTAAGAACAGATGTCAATGAGCTATTTTTCATATGCCATGGTTTACAGTTATGAACTCTCCATTTATCACCTCAGATGGGAATAGTTAATTTGACAGTGAGTGTTTTGGTTATTAGCCAATTTCAACATGAGTCCTTGGTTTTCGAAATCTGATGTACAGATATGTGATAAAAGACTTACAATGGAAGCACTGTTGACTTGATTTTTGTGCCTTAGAGTTTACCAGCATATATAATGCAATGGAAATGAATGTTCACTCTTCTGGTGAATGAGCATAAATTCAGTGTTGGCAGAGAAATAATGTAAATGTTATGACTGAAATACAGAATGGTTATCCAATTGTAAATTCCAAATAACCAAAAATCAGACCCTTGTATGGGTGCATGGCAGAGTGAATTTTGCTTATTTCTTGTGTTTGATTGTAATAACAATGTTCATTAAAATATTTCTGGCCATGTCTGTACTAAATATGTTTTTGGTGTTGGCTTAAAAATTTTGCCCTACTATGAAATAATTTTCATATGTATAGAATACCATATTTCAAATTGTTTGTTAGCTTTATTGATAGAATAAATATTTTAAACCAGCCATTTACTATAATCTGCTAGGAAACTTAAGTAACAGACAAAATAGCATAATAATAATTTTTTAAAATGTATATGGACAATATCTGGAAGATTTAAAACACTTTAGCATACATTACATCTTTATATTTTCACACCAACTTTGTGAAATAGATCATTATTTTTATTTTATTATTCCCAAGGCTGGTAATGGCTGGAGATGGTATTTCACATTTTTTTTCTATTTTCTGTTCTAGTTTTCTTTCTACTACACTTCACTCCTTCTCCTTCAATTCAGAACTCAAAAAATAATAGTTACTTCAATCCAGGGGTTTAAAAATGTATCAAGGTCTCCCCTAGGAGATCTGATCATATTGCAAACAATTTAAGCCCTTGTCAAATCTTTACCTAAACTAATGACTTTGATAAGTGCAATAGCAATTGGCTTAAATCACCCTTAACCAACTGCTCTGTTACCTGAAGGTCTCCATTTTCTCTATAACGTACTGATTAGAGCCCATAGCATACTGAAACCTCTGCATTTCTGCTCCTACCACTTTAATTGTATGCTGGGTATGAGCCAGTAGTGTCTTTTCAAAATTCTTTGTACCAGTTGCATCTGTTGTATTAACTGAATATTGCATAACCCGAAAGTGAACAGAAAAATAATTACTTCTATGAAAACTAAGTGGCATGGTTTGAAAGGTTAAATCAAGGTTAGTTGCAATAAAATTTAGTGTGTACCTGAAAACTTATGATTCTTGGGCGAGGGGCATTATAAAGTGCTGGAAGGCCTTTGCATCCAAGCTGCTTTGCATTTATTTTTATAAATTCTGGTTTCTCTTTCAAATGGCAACAGTAGATGGTGCATTTTACATATAAGTGATGTAAGAAAAATGATAAAGAAACTGCAAATTGTAGACCAATTCTTCAAGAAATGGCCCTTTTCCTCAGTGGAGAGTGAGCAAGCATTTCTGTTTTAAATTAAAATTAAATGTTAAAGTTATAATTATATCACTTATGATTTCCAGATTTAACTTCCTTTTACAATGATCTTACCAATGTCTGATCTCAAATATGCCAGTTATTAGGGATTCAGTTGTTTCTAAATACCCAATATTGACTAATTAAATACCTGTTGCCTAACCCAGTGTCCCAAGTCACAGTGATGGTTGTTCATAGAGCGCCAGAGTAGACTTTCAGAGGTTTCAAAAGTAGACTTTTCAAAGGTCATTGTGTGAAATCTGCAAAATAGGGAATCCGAACTGTGCATGGCAGGCAAGGAAGGTGAAGAAACTTCTGTGTCATGAGAGGACACATAGTACTACCTCACAGCAAACAGAAATGGTGAGGTTTTCGGCATCCTGGTTCAGAGTCCTCCCTGTGCTGTAAGGTTGAGCTTTCCATTTCCACTCACATGAGTGGAAAGGACAGGCAATGAGGGGAGCTTACAAGTGTGTGAATCCATTCTCTGACCTTAAAAGAAGTGGATGGATGTGGTGTGGTGAGGGATGAATGGGCTCAAAGTAATCAAGTCAGTGGGGGTTCCAGCTTAAGTCTTTTAAAAAAGTATATCACTCTCATATAAACAATTTCTTTAAAAATTTTTTTCAGCCTAAAGGGCTAAAAAAATTGGTTAGGATAAACAAAACAATAGTAAAATATTTTTACACACCTTCAGTATGAAACTTAAATGCACACACAGATATTTCATATCAACTCTGGTTAAATCCCCTAGAACACTTAATGCTCAGTTATACATCTAAAATCTCTTTCGGTCTTTCTAGCACCAAGATATATGGCAGAGAAATGTTTATTTTTGCACACAAATATTAATGACGATTACTGGAGGGCTTAAAATTCAGATTATTTTGTTAATTTAAATTTGGCTCTCTTAAAATTCTATAATTCTGTTTTATGATTCAGATAAATATGACCGTGGAAGGGAAAACATATAACTTAAAATAAAATATAATACCTATCAGTTCTTAGGTTTTGTTTTTTCATCTGCAGTCCTGCAAAACACATTCCATTTCCGTCCACAAGTTAATTTCTTAAAGTTGTCTTAAGAATTTTATCTGCATGAAAATTTTCAGTAACTACAAAGTAACTGGAAATTTCTCCAAAGATATGATTAAATTACCAGGAAAAATCTTACATACTTGGAATTTCTGAATGATTTGGACAAGCGGCCAAAATCTTTGTCATTAAAGCTGTACCAAGTACAGCTAGACAGCTTACTGCCTTTTTTGTGCTTTACATTCGTCAATTTGGACAGAAAAATCAAGACTGTACACGTATCTATGTGCATAGTTCATGAGGCCTTATTGACTGAATTGACACAGGATGAGAAGGGAGACTGTCAGGAAACATGCTGTTTCTTTTTTTTCTCCCCAGAATTTTCTTTCTATTTATTTGTCTACTAATTTAATCAAAATGTTCAAACAGTGTAGAGTTGGCCCTTGGTATCTGCAGGTTTCCCTTCAGTGGATTCAACAAACCTTGGATCAAAACATTTTTTAAAAATCCAGAAAGTTCCAAAAAGCAAAACTTGAATTTGTACTTGCTGGCAACTATTTACATAGCATTTACATTGTATTTACAACTATTTACGTAGCATAGGCATCGTATTAAGTACTCTAAGAAATGTAGAGATGATTTAACGTATAGGGAGGGTGTGCGTAGGTTATATGCAAACGCTGTACCATTTTATGTAAGGGACTTGAGGATACACAGATTTTGGTATCTGTGGGGTGCACTGGAACCAATCTCCCTTAGATACAGAGGGACGACTATATATGTAAATGAAATCAGAATTCATTGAGTAATTCATTTTTTCCCTTCTTTTTAAGACTTTATTATTTTTATTCTTTTAAAGCAGTTTTAGGTTCACAGCAAAATTGAGCAAAAGGTACAGAGATTTCCCATCTATTTTCTGCCCCGACACAAGCACAGCCTCTCCCATTATAAACATGCTTCACGAGAGGGTACATTTGTTATGATTGATGAATCTATATTGATACCATAAACAAGTGGTTTGGTTTTCCAAGCAATAATTTCTGATGACCTACTGTGTACCTCATGTGTAAGTGGACTCTTAAAATTTTATGAAAAATCCATGTAATAATTGGAAAAAAATTGATGAGTAATTGGGTGAATAAAGTACTGAACATGCTTTCCTTTGGCTTTAGCATTAAATCATCAAACAACTTCTAAGAAACCATCTAGGTTTATTCAATTTAAATTTTACAGAAAAATGATCTCTTTGGACAAATAGGCCTCTTCTACTGCATTATTTCTGTTATTTAATTTGGAAGGGTTGTAGACTTATAGGTTCAGTTGCCATCTTAACTGGAAATCTCGTCCATCAGTTGTTCTAGACATTTAGAACATTTTAAGGGGATATGAGCAAACTTGAAAATATATGCAAAGTAAGGAAGAAGTTAAGGGATTTAGAGACTAGATTATATTTAATAATCAAAGAAACAACACAGTTCTTGCTGATAAAACTTCTTGTAAGGCATGTCTTCAAATATCTGGAGGGCTGCCAATTTAAGTGAAGATTAGACTTACTGTTTACAACTCCAAAAGGCTGAGGGAACTAAGAATAAAGGAAATGCACAGGGAAACAGATTTTAATTTAAAAAATGACATTCAGTAAATTAAAATAATCCAAAAACTGAAAGAAATGCTTTGTGAAATTACGTTGTATTTCCCTTTGTGGTATGAGAACATACGTTGTATAATTTCTATTCTTTTAAATTTCTTAAAGTGTGTTATATGGTCCAGGATGTGGTCTATCTTGGTGACAATTCTGTGTGAAATTAAGAATTTATATTCTGCCATTAATGGATAGGCTATGGCAATTAGACCCAGTTGATTGATAGTGATGTTTAGATCATCTACACCCTTACTCATTTATTTATTTATTTATTTATTTAAAAGGAAAAAAAAAAAGAAATATGGGCTTTATTAAAAAAGTATTTTCCATGTATCAAGTACTGCAATCATACAAACAATTTCATCACAAATGACCTAGGCAATTCATTTAAAATAAAATTAAATAAATCTTCAAGTGTAAGATTTTACATTCTAGCCAGTCCTTAAAAACTAAAGTCCCCTATCCTTACTCATTTTCTGCCTACTGAATCTATCACTACTGACAGAGGGTTGTTGAAGTCTCCAACTATAGTACTGAATTTATCTATTTCTTATTTTAATGCTATAAGTTTTTGACACATATATTTTGATGCTCACTTGTTAGATGGATGCAGGTATAGGATTGTTATGTCTTCTTGACACGTTGACCTCTTTGTCATTATGTCATCCCTGTCTTTATTCTTGATGATATTCCTTGTATTGAAGTCAACTTTGTCTGAAATTAATAGTTACTCTGACTTTCTTTTGATTAGTGTTATTATGGTATATATTTCTCCATCTGTTTACTTTTAACCTATTTAAAGTCATTTCTTTTTTAATTAATTAACTTATTTTTGTAGTTGAACATTTATTTTCTCATTAAAATAAAGTGGATAATGGGTTAATATTCCTGAACAAATGTTTGCCACCTAGCTTTATTGAAATTACCATTAACATTCTATTTTACCAATTCTATATAGTATACCTGAAGAAGATGAAGTTTTCTTTTTTTTTTTTAGGTTCTTGTTAACATATTTCATACATAGTATCAATAGTGTGTATATGTCAATCCAAATCTCCCAGTTAATCCCACACCCCCATCCCCCTTGGTGTCCATAGATTTGTTCTCTATGTCTGTGTCTCTTTCTGTTTTGCAACTAAGATAATCTATACCATTTTTCTAGATTCCACATATATGCGTTAATATACGGTATTTGTTTTTCTCTTTCTGACTTACTTCACTCTGTATGGCAGTCTCTAGGTCCATCCACATCTCTACAAATGACCCAATTTTGTTCCTTTTTATGGCTGAGTAATATTTTATTGGAGATATATATATATATATCACAACTTCTTTAGCCATTCTTCTTTTGACAGACACTTAGGTTGCTTCCATGTCCTGGCTATTGTAAATAGTGCTGCAGTGAATATTGGGGTGCATGTGTCTTTTCGAATTATGGTTTTCTCTGGGTAGTGGGATTGCTGGGTCATATGGTAGTTCTATTTTTAGTTTTTTAAGGATCCTCCCTACTGTTCTCCATAGTGGCTGTATGAATTTACATTCCTGCCAACAATGCAAGAGGGTTCCCTTTTCTCCATACCCTCTCCAGCATTTATTGTTTGTAGATTTTTTAATGATGGCCATTCTTACGGGTGTGAGGTGATACCTCATTGTAGTTTTGATTTGCATTTCTCCAATAATTAGTGATGTTGAGCATCTTTTTATGTGTTTTTTGGCCATCTATATGTCTTCTTTGGAGAAAAATCTCTTTAGGTCTTCTGCCCACTTTTTGATTGGGTTGTTTGTTTTTTTGATATTGAGCTGCATGAGCTGTTTGTATATTTTGGAGATTAATCCTTTGTCACTTTCTTCATTTACAAATATTTTCTCCCATTCTGAGTGTTGTCTTTTCATCTTGTTTATGGTTTCCTTTCCTGTGCAAAAGCCTTTAAGTTTAATTAAGTCCCATTTGTGAATTTTTGTTTGTATTTTCATTACTCTATGAGGTGGATCAAAAAAGATCCTGCTGCAATTTATGTCGAAGAGTGTTCTTCCTATGTTTTCCTCTTAGAGTGTTATAGTGTCTGGCCTTACATTCAGGTCTTTAATCCACACTGAGTTTATTTTTATGTATGGTCTTAGGAAGTGTTGAATTAAGGAAACACTCCCATTTCCCACTGCAACAAAAAGAATAAAAAACCTAGGAATAAACCTACCTAAGGAGGCAAAAGACCTGTACACAGAAAACTATGAGATGCTGAAGAAATAAATCAAAGACGACACAAACAGATGGAGAGATAGTCCATGTTCTTGGATTGGAAGAATCAATACTGTGAAAATGACTATACTACCCAAAGCAACCTACAGATTCAATGCAATCCCTATCAAGTTACCAATGGCATTTTTCACAGAACCAGAATAGAAAATTTTACAATTTGTATGGAAACACAAAAGACCCTGAATAGCCAAAGCAACCTTGAGAAAGAAAAATGGAGCTGGAGGAATCAGGCTCCCTGACTTCAGTCTGTACTACAAAGCTATAGTAATCAAGACAGTATGGCACTGGCACAAAAACAGAAATATAGACCAATGGAACAGTATAGAAAGCCCAGAGATAAACCCATGCACATTAGGTCACCTAATCTATGACAAAGGAGGCAAGAATATACAATGGAGAAAAGACAGCCTCTTCAATAGGTTGTGCTGGGAAAACTGGACAGCTACATATAAAGTCATTTCTTGTAGACAACATACAGCTGGGTCTTGCCTTGTAATCCACTCTGACAACCTTGTCTTTTAATTGGTGTATATAGATCATTCAAATTTTAAATGATTATGGATATATTTGGATTAATATATATCATGTTTGTAACTGTTTTCTATTTGTTGCCTTTTTATGTTGTTTTTCTTCCCCCTTACTATTTTTCTGCTGTTTTGAACATTTGATATAATTTCATTTTATGATCTCTCATAGCATATAAATTATAATTCTGTTTATAAAATTCTTAGTGGTTGCCCACAAATTTGCAATATACCTTTTAAACTAATCTAAGTCAACTTTAAAATAATCCTATAACACTTCCATGTATTGCAAGTATCCTGTGAAATGCTGTTCCTATTTTCTCCCTCCCATTCCTTGTGACATTACTGTTATTCATTTCATTTATCCATATGCTATAATCACCCAATACATTTTTACTGTTTTTACTTTAAACAGTTATGGTTTTGATCATTTACAAATGAAAAAATGAAGAATTTTATATTACCTTCATTTATTCCTTCTTTGATGCTCTTCATTTCTTTATGTAGATCTAAGTTTCTATATCATTTTCATTTTCTCAGAAGAATTTTTTAAGCATTTCTTGCAAGGCAATTCTGCTGGTGATGAATTCCCTCAACTTTTACTTTTAGAGAAAAGTTTTACTTCTTCTCTAGTTTTGGAGAATCATTTTACAGGATATAGAATTCTAGGTTGATGATTTATTTTCTTCTAACACTTTAAATATTTTTTCTACTATTCCTGCTTCCATTGTTATGAGAATTACACTCTAATTCTTATCTTTTTTCCTCTCTAGGTAAGATTTTAACCCGCTCTGTCTTTTTTTTAGGATCTCCTTTTTGTCTTTGTCTTTCTGATATTTGAATGTGATGTATTTAGGTGTGGGTTTTGGGTTTTTATTGGTGGGGTGGTATTTATACCCCTAGGTACTCTCTGAGCTTTCTAGATCTGTGATTTGGTGTCTGTCATTGATTTTGGAAATTTCTCTGTCATTATTACTTTTCATGACCAATCCTCAGAGATAGGATGGAGCCAAGTCAAAATCTGATACAAAAGTAGAGCAGGAGAACTCCCAAGCAAATGTTGTAGCATTTTCCCAGCCTTGTTAGAGCTGGGAAAAGAGATTGCCTTGGAGTTTTTATGGGGGTTAGGGGATAGAGCCAGGATGAGGGTTCCTGTACATGGTGTGAACTTCCTACTAACCCCAAAGGAAGGAGCACCTTGGCTTGTCTAGATGTGGGGTAAAAAGAGAAAGAGGAAGGGTCAGGCTTAAAAGATGTCAGAAATCAAACAATGGAGTTAGACTCATTATTATATTACATCCTTTTTTTTTTTTTTGGACCATTCTCTCTTTTTCTGGTATTCAGCTGTGTGTGTGTGTGTACATTACAACTTTTTGTTTGTTTGTTTTTTTTTGTTTTTGTTTTTGTGGTACGTGGGCCTCTCACCGCTGTGACCTCTCCCGCCACGGAGCACAGACTCTGTATGCGCAGGCCCAGCGGCCATGGCTCACAGGCCCAGCTGCTCCACGGCACGTGGGATCCTCATGGACTGGGGCACGAACCTGCATCCCCTGCATCGGCAGGCGGACTCCCAACCACTGCGCCACCAGGGAAGCCCACAACTTTTGAAATTGCTGTTTTGGATGTTCTGTTGTGGTTTTTTTTCATTTTTTTTTCTCTATTTGTATTTCAGTTGAAAGATTTCTACTGACCTATCTTCAAGCCACTGAGTTCTTCCTCAACCACATCAAGTCTGCTGAGCCTATCAAAAGCATTCTTCATTTCTGTTACAGTGTTTTGGATTTCTAGCAGTTAAAACATTCTTTCTTAGAAGGACATATTGTATAACACAGGGAATATAGCCAATATTTTACAATAACTATAAATGGAATATAACCTTTAAAAATTGTGAATCATTATATTGTACACCTGTAACTTATATACTACCATACAGCAACTGTACTTTAATTTAAAACAAAAAGTATAGAATGGTCCAAGGAAACACATAAAAGAATTCTTTTTAGAGTTTCCATCTATCTACTTACATTACCCATCTGCTTTTTCATGTTGTCTTATTTTTCCATTAGCCCTTAAACATATTAATCATACTTGTTTTAAATTCTCTGGTAATTCCAACATCTGTATCATTCTCTGAGTCTATTTCTGATAATTGCTTTGCTTCTTTAGACTCTATTTTTACTTGCTTTTGAAATTTCTTGCATTATTTTTTGTTGTAAACCAGGCATGTTTTATTGGATAATAAAAACTGAGGTATATAGATCTTTAGTATAGGGATTTATGTTACTCTAGCTAGGAGTTAGACTACATTTAATATTTGCTATAGTTATACATGCTAGAGATGTTGAATCTCTCTAGTGTCTTTGTTTTTGTCTGAACTTTGGGCTTCCTTGTCAGTGTGATTGAAGCTCCTTCATCTCAATCCACTATTTTTTATATTGGATTCCTGTTAGTGTGGTAGTAAGGTTTGGAGGAATAGGAACATTCTATGATCTTCCACCTATGTATAAGTGTTTTAGTATACCTATTTCTCAAGACTGATGTTGACAAGTGTTTCTTCAATGATACAGCTTTTTCCCCCTGACCCCCATATACCCTACTCTGATGTCGGTATTTCCAATCCATTTCTTTGAAGGCTTAACCCCTGTTAATAACTATGTTTTCTTTTTTCCCTATGTTTCCCTTTTTTCCCTATAAAGGGCTAGAGTAAGAGAATGTTCTTTTTTGACCTGGGTGAAGACTATAGCCAAATCTTTTTCCTTGGAGAGTAGACCTTTATTATGGAGAAGGTTCCATGCATTTCACAATGATTATTCTTTTATCCCTGCCAGAGCCACAAAGGGTCTTTCTCAGATAGGGTTCTGGAGGTAAAGCCAACAAGATGGTGAGAGCTTCCCTTAAGTTTCCAGTGCATGGTAGTTTTTTCTGCTCAAACTAGTCCACACTTGGCCTTCAGAAACTCATCAAAATTACCAGTTAGGTGTTCCTACTAGTTCATGGATCCAGTAGTTTCCACTCCAAGTATATTGATCTTGGTTGTATCTCTCTGGATAATTCTGTCTCTCCAAATTCCAGGGTGGTAGTTTGCCCTACAACCTCATTTCTTGATTACTCCAAGAAAAGTCATTGATCTTCAGTTTGTCCAACTTTTGTTGTTGATGTTATGTAAATAGGAGTGATGACTCCTAAGCTCTTTACAAATTGGAGCTATAATCTGCTCCTTTGTTTTTAGTGATCAGAAAAAGTTTAAGATTAAGGAAAGTTTACAAAATTCATGTAGTTCATAAATACTACAGGAACGTCTTCCCCATCTCAGGATATTTGTGTCTGGTTTCTATTCTGCTCCCAATTCTCTTCATTCTCTCATTTTCAGGTCTCCTCTTCAAAGTTTCTTCCTCAGAAATGCCAAGAAGATACGAGATGCTTTGGGCATAGACTCTTGTAGTTAACCTGCATGTTTTTGAAAACTAGCTCCATCACTTACTAGAGGCTGACCTTTAGCAAGTTACTTATCCACTCTCTGAGTTAATTCCCTCACTTGTGAAATAGAGATAAAAATAGACTCATCACATTAATAAGTTATTTAATGTTGATTCCTTAGAATAGTATGTGGTACATAGTTAAGTGCTCTATGGGTGTTATGTATGTTTAATGAGTGGTCTACAGTGAGGATAACATATATCTCCACTGTGAACTTTATTTCAAGCCTTCACTTTGAATAATCAGCAATACCTTGATTTTGTAAATTCTAACAGTTTATAGAACCATTATATTGATGTCCATCACTATACTTTTTATTCTGCTCATCATAATCCTCTGAGAGTTTGAGCAGACATCGCATTTCTCATTTTTTAAGGACTTCATTGTCTTGCCAAAATTTCACCAGTAAGTAGTTAAACTAGAACTTTAGTCTATGCCTTCTGGCTCTACGTATAGTGATTATTCCAAATCCTGTACTGCCTCAGCAGATTTTAATGACCTCTTAGCCATATTCATGTTGTAGTCTAAGTGGTATCCCATTTTATTTGAGAGAAAATAGTGAAAATGAGAATTAAAAACTATTTTCCTTTTAGCCTTTAATCTTCCTTTAGCACTCTCTGTGCAGAGCTGCGGTTTAATTATTGTTTTGTTTTGTTTTTTTTCTGCTGAAATGCACCTTAAAAATCTCAACATTTATAACATGATGGTAATTATATGGAAAATGCAAGTCTAACCAGCATTTCTGTTCACAATACCTAAGAAAACCAGGGTGAATATTTTGAAGGAAATTGAGTTACTGTATAATTGTCCCAATTTTCACTTCATTTTAAATGTGTGCATGCTATGTAGAATCACTAAAGATTTCACAAGTATTATATTAGATTTAATACCTGTGGTGAACTGTAATTAGAGCTTACTTTCCAGGCCTGTGTAATTGTCAGTAGTTTACAATATTCTACATTTATGTCTGCTTTTGTTACCAAATGCTTTGCTATGTGTATTTGCCATCAGTCTACAAGTTAGCATCCAGCTATTATAGATTTCCAACTTGACAAAGGAAGTAATTATTACATGGAATAAGGAATCAGTTATTAAATTACAGAAAAGTCCCATGATCCAATTATTTTATTTTTCATAAACTTATTCTTAAATCTACTTTTATAACTTAAACTGCTTTTTATGTTTTAAGAGCAGGACACCGTGCTACTGTTCAAATTATTAACTGACTCTGGATAGGTCATTTAATCTCATGCTACCAGGACAGCTTGTTCATGATCAATGGGGAACAGCAACACTGAACCAAATCTGCAAGCCAAGAAGAAAGTAGGGCCCATATCCTTGTCTTAATTCTGTCAAATTGGTCATACTTCTATTACACTTGAAAAGAGTTGACAAATTTGTAGTGCATTTTCCAAATGTCACACTTAGCTAAGAACAATTTATATCTTTTGGGTTTTCCAGTAAGGCACTCTAATCCGCTTTAATATTTTTTGGCTTCTTCATCTCGCCTAAGTATAAGACTCGGAAAGGGAAAATTCATAGTTTTAACAATTAAAATGCTCAGTTGTTTTGCCAGCTCTTCTTGAGAACACACATTCTATTTCCCAGCTGTATGAATTATATACATTTTATTTTAGAGTACACAAATAGAGATATTTTTTCATAGCTCTGTAAACAGACAAATTAAACTGCTATTCAGGCTCACTGAATCAAGGACCACAGTTTCATATTATTGGCTAAGTCTCTTTTGCACTGACAAAACACTTTCTTGTATTTCCATTTACAATGAAAAATTTTAGGAGAAAAATTAAAAAAGAAAAAGAAACAAGTCCCTGTAATATCTGGTAATGTTTTATTTATGTTTTTAAATTAATTGTTGAGAACGGTTTTTACTTCTCTAAAGGATGGATGCATTCTCATACTTCATGAAATAGTGGATTTCAAAATGAGTTCTCAGGATTCGTAGGGTCATTGGGATGTGCCTCAGGGCTGCTGCAGCAGTGGGAAGAGAATTGTGGGGGGGGGAATAATGAGTGGCATAGTTATGGGTTTTCCACTCCTATCTCAATCTGAGTAGGGGGTACTTTATAATATTTATTTTGTTATTAGAAAAAATAAGAATTCCGCTGCTAAAACAGCAACACAAGTTTGAAGTCCCCTAGATTTTTGCAGGTGATATTTGCACAACAATGTTTTTAAATGAACTGATATTGAGGTATACTATGTCAGGAAACAACATTAAAAATAACTGTGATGACTTAATCATGGACTTTTAGAGCTTCTAATAGGGAATAAAAGTTTTAGGAAAACGATAAGGCTGAAAATTCACAAAAGGAACATATTATTTCATGTATTTTTTTGTGTGTGAGGATGTAAGGACACTGGAATTTCTATTCTGCAAGGAAGTCTGTGAACATCCAGTTTGTCATTATTCCTAAGAATTGTCCAAGATGTATAGACACCTAGATAGTGAATCACCCATAAATGTTCCGTCAGTAGTTGAAAGACTATTTAAGTCTAAATACCCAGAAGAAAATACCTGATTTTCATCTTAAATTTCTAAAAATTGGAGCAACCACTGAATTACCATAAGGTGAAGTTAAGAATTTCCAAAAAAATAATTTTAGTTCAATATTTGAAAGGTCATGTAAGAAATTTTACTTACTAGCAGAAGAATTGTATTATAGAAGTACAGATAGGAAGTCCACAAATATCCAATGTGGACAATTTTCCTTTGCTTTTCTTTTTGCTCAAAACATTATTTTGTCATACTTCAAACTTTAACCTTAAACTTCATTTTACTGTGAGGGCTGCCAAATTCTCTACAAGGCAATAGCGTATAGATACAGAGGAAGTATAAATTATTATCATTAATAATCCACCGTGTTCTTCCCCCACCTCATTTAAACTAATGGACCATATGTTGCCATTTTCTTTCAACTTTATCCAAGAATATTTCAGAACAAAAGAGGAGAAGAGATTGTAAAATATTATATGACCACGACCTCACATTTATTTTCCAATTAAGACAAGAAAAGTAATGATAACTCTGATACTTTTCATCTATCTCCATGGAAATATTTCTTGATTAAAAATAGAGTAATCAGATTTTTGTTTTTTAAGGTTACAAAGGAGAAAAATACTTTTGAATCTGTTTCAACAATTTCTAAAATTTAAAGGACAAACATCAACAAAACAGTAAGTCTATCCTTTGTAGTGTAATTATGGCTGATTTTTAAATTTTACTACTAAAATTAATTGGCCAAGTTTTCATTTGTCTGTGGAAATCTTAAATATTTTATATACATTGTGAAGGCATATATAGTGCTGAATGAGTAGAACATGCTTTCCAGTCAGCAAGGAAAATAAAAGTAACGGAGTCCTAGCAATTGGATGTAGATAATTGTCAGGAAATAACAGGTGAAAGAAACTGAGCTGTAGCTTATGGTAAAGAAGAATGGTGACTGATATAGGGGGTTTGAATGTTTCAAATCATATATGTCTGAAATATTGGGGCAAAACCAAATAGACTCTTGAGGAAGAATTTAGCAAACATAAAGGAAAGATGGTTGAGGCACAAAACTCAGGTTCAGAAAACTGCAGAAGGGTAAGCAGAAAGAGGTGGATCTCCCGATGTTATGGTAGTGACCTAGTCTATCCAATCCAAGTCTGGCTGGTTCTAAGCTAGGAGCTTGATATAACAGCTCTTTTGTAACAGATTTCAGGAGCACCATTGGTGTTACTTTAACTGGAGAGGGGGGATCCCCAGACTTTGGCAATGGTATAAGATGATGCTGAGGCATAGTCATCAGTTTTCTCAGTCCTGGGCTTTGGAGGGTTGTTATGTGAGTTAGAGTATCTACAGAGTGATTTGGGGTGAAGCTAAAGAAATGCTGTTTTCAACTGCTATCATGAAGTAACAGAGAGGTGTGGCCAAGATTTTGGAGTAGGAAGACCCTGAGCTCACCTTCTCCCAGAGGCACACCAAAATTACAACTATTTCCAGGGCAATTATCTATGGGAATGACCTGAGGACTAGAAGAAAAGATTCCCACAACTAAAGATATAAAGAGATGTGGTATAGTCAAGACCCAAACCCCCAGGTAGGTGACCCACAAACAGGAGGATTATCACAATTACAAAGCTTCTCCCCAAGAAGCAAAGGGTCTGAGCCCCACATCATGCTCCCTAGCCCAGGGTGCTGCCCTGGGAAGATGAGCCCCCAGAACATCTGGTTTTGAGACTAGCAGGGCTTACTTTCAGGGGGGCCACAAGGTTGCAGGAAATGGACTCGGCTCTTAATGGATGTGTGCAAAATCTCACACACTACTGAGTCCCAGTGCCAAGGCAGTAATTTGAAAAGACCTTGGGTCAGACCCACTTGCTAATCTTGGAAACCTCCCAGAGAGGCAGAAGGCAACTGAGACTCCCACTGGAACATAGCTGCCAGTAGCAGCCATTTTGGGGAGCTTGTTCTACCACAAGGACAATGGTGATGGCAAGCAACAGTTTGGAGACTTCCTTCTAACTTATTAGTGCTGGGGTCCTTACCCATTTAACAGTAGGCCAGCACCATCCCAGCTTCACCTGGGCCCCACAACCAACCACCTGGGACTTGGCCCTGCACACCAGTGGGCTGGCACAAGCCCTGGCCCCCTCAGCACCCACAGCCAGTCATCTCAGGACCTGGCTCTGCCCACCAATGGGCCAGCATGAGCTCCAGCTTCCCTAGGCTGTGTATCCAGCTGACCTGGGACCCAGCCCCACCCACCAGTGGGCCTGCACTAGCCCTAGAACCCCTTGGCCCTTGTAGACAGCAGTTCTGGGACTCAGCCCCATCCATCAGCTCTCTCAAGAAAGGTATTCTTTGCAAATGGAACAAAAAGCAATCTGGGACAGCAATACTTATATCAGACAAAAAAATACTTTAAAACAAATACTGTAATAAGACACAAAGAGGGCATTCCATAATGATAAAAGGATCAATCCAAAAAGAAGATATAACAATTATAAATATATATGTACCCAACATAGGAGCACATAAATATATACAGTAAATATTAACAAGCATAAAGGAAGAAATTGACAGCAACACAATAATAGTGGGGGAGTTTAACACCCCACTTACATCAATGTATATATCATCCAGATGGAAAATCTATAAGAAAATACTCGTCTTAAATGGTACGTTAGGCCAGATGAACTTAATAGATATACATAGAAACTTCCATTCAAAATTAGCAGAATATACATTCTTTTCAAGTACACGTTGAACATTCCCCAGGTTAGATCACATGCTAGGCCACAAAAAAGTCTCAATAAATTTAAGAAGGCTGAAATTATATCATGTGTCTTTTCTGACCACAAAGGTGTAAGACCAGAAATCAACTACAAGAAAAAGCTGCAAAAATCAAAAACACGTGGAAGCTAAACAATATGCTAAAAAAACACTAATGGGTCATTGAAGAAATCAAAGAAGAAATAAAAAGTACCTGGAGACAAATGAAAATGGAAACACACAATGCACATCTTTGAAATGCAGCAAAAGCAGTTCTGAGAGGGAAGATCATAGAGATTCAAACCCACCCAAGGAAACAAGAAAATTGTAAAATAAACACCCTAGCCTTACACCTAATGGAACTAGGAAAAGATGAGACCAAACCCAAAGTTTATAGAAGGAAAGAAAATAATAAAGAGCAGGGCAGAAATAAATGCAATAGAGACTAAAAAGCAATAGAAAAGATCAATGAAACAAAGAACTGGCTCTTTGAAAAGATAAGCAAAATTGATAAACCTTTAGCCAGACTTATCAAGAAAAAAAGAGAGAGGGCATAAATAAATAAAATCTGAAGTGAAAGAAGAGAAATTCCAACTGACATCACAGAAATACAAAGAATCATAAGAGAGTACTATGACCAATTATACACTGATAAAATGGATAACCTAGAGGAAATAGACAAACTCCTAGAAACGTATAATCCCCCAAGACTGTAGCAGAAAGAAATGAAAAATGTGAACTGACGAGTAATGACTTTGAATCAGTAATAAAAAAAAATAAAACTCCCAACAAACAAAAGTGCAGGACCAGATGGCTTCACATGTGAATTCTACCAAATATTTAAAGAAAAGTTAAGGCACTATCCTTCTCAAAATAACCCCAAAAACTGAAGAGGAAGGAATGCTTCTGAACGCCTTCCATGAGGCCAACATCACCCTGATGTCAAAACCAAAGATACCACATTTGTTTATAAAGACTTGCAAAAAGTAGATATAGAAGAAACATACCTCAACATAATAAAGGTCATATATGACAAACCCAAGCCAACATCCTACTCAACGTTGAAAAGCTGTAAGCATTTCCTCTAAGACCAGAAACAAGACAAGGATGCCCACTTTCACCACTTTTATTCAACCATAGTATTGGAAGTCCTAGCCACAGCAATCAGACAAAAAAAGAAATAAAAGGAATCCAAACTGGAAAGGAAGAAGTAAAACTGTCACTATTCTCAAATGACATGATATTGTATATAGAAAATCCTAATAAGACATGACACCATAAAACTCCTAGAAGAGAACACAGGCAAAACATCCTCTGACATAATCTTAGAAATATTTTCTTAGATCAGTCTCCCAGGGCAAAAGATATAAAATAAAAAACAAACAAATGTGACCCAATCAAACTTGAAAGCTTTTACAGAACAAAGGAAACCATCAACAAAATGAAAAGGCAACCTACAAAGAAACTATTTGTAAAGGATATGACCAACAAGGGGTTAATTTCCAAAATATAAATCCACTCATACAACTCAATATCAAAAAAACAAACCAATCAAAAATGTGCAGAACACCTAAATAGACACTTCTCCAAAGAAGACATATAAATAGTCAACAGGCATGTGAAAAAATGCTCAGCATCACTAACTATTAAAGAAATGCAAATCGAATCCACATGAGGTATCACCTTATGCTGCTCAGAATGGCTATCATCAAAAAGTCTACAAATAATAAATGCTGGAGTGCGTATGGAGAAAAGAGAACCCTCCTACACTGTTGGTGGGAATGTAAATTGGTACATCCACTGTGGAAAACAGTATGGAGCTTCCTTAAAAGCTAAAAACAGAACTGTCATATGATCCAGCAATTCCACTACTGGGCATGTATTTGGAAAAGACAAAAATTCTAATTTGAAAAGGTACATGCACCCCAGTGCTCATAGCAGCACTATTCACAATAACCAGACATGGAAACACAAATGTCCATCAATAGATGATGGGCTTAAGAAGATGTGGTACTGCAAAATAAAGGAGCTGTTACAGTGGAGAATTACTGGACTGAATGTCAATATTATGACATAGTAAGAGTGTGTTTCATGTTTGGTAATTACAATCATTGTTGCTTTTGTTGTGGTCATCCATTTACAATGCTTGGTGTCAGTTTATTTATCTCTTGTAAAAATAAAATACAGTGTGTGTGTGTGAGTTGTGAAAAAAAAAGAAAAAAGAAGAAGTGGTACATGCATACAATGGAATATTACTCAGCCATAAAGAAAGAATGAAATATTGCCATTTACAGCAATATGGATGGTCTTAGAGAATATTATATTTAGTGAAGTAAGTCAGATATAGAAAGACAAATACTATATGATATCACTTATCATGGAATCTAAAAAATAATATAAATGAAGCTATATACAAAACAAAGCAGACTCACAGACAGAGAAAACAAACAAGGTTACCAAAGGGGAAAGGGAATGGAGGAGGAATAAATTAGGAGTATGTGATTAATGGATACAGACTACTATACATAAAATAGATAGATAAGCAAGGAGGATTTACTGTATAGCACAGGGAACTATATTCAGTATCATGTAATAACCTAGAGTGGAAAATAATATGAATAATACATATAACTGAATTACTGAATTACTTTGCTGCACACCTGAAATTAATACAATATTGTAAATTATTATTCAATTAAAAAAGAAAATAATAAAGATGACATCAGAAGACCATTAGAAGTATGAAATGAATTCAGTGACATTGCAATACATGAAATTAATATACTACAGAAATCTGTTGTATTTCTATTCACTAACAACAAAATATTAGTAGGGGAAGTTAAGAAAATAATCCCATTTCCAATTGCATCACAAAGAATAAAACGCCTAGGAATAAATCTAACCAAGGAGGTAAAAGACTTGTACTCTAAAAACTGTGACATCGATAAAGAGATTGAATTGAAGACAATACAGATAGATGGAAAGATATACTGTGTTCCTGGATTGGAAGAATTAATATTGTTAAAATAACCATACTCTCCAAGGCAATAACCATACTCTCCAAGTCAATGCAATTCCTATCAAAATGCTAATGGCATTTTTTCAGAGAACTAGAGCAAATAATTCTAAAATGTGTATGGAAACACAAAAAAGACCTCAAATAGCCATAACAATCTTGAGAAAGAACAAAGCTGGAGGTATCATGCTCCTTGATTTCAAACTTTATTACAAAGCTACAGTAATCAAAACAATATTGCACAAAAACAGACACATAGATAAATGAAACAGAACAGGACTCAGAAATAAACACACATTTACATGGACAATTAATCTACAACAAAGGAGGCAGCAATATACAATGGGGAAAAGACAGTCTCTTCAATAAATGATGTTGGGAAAACTGGAGAGCTACATGTAAAAAAATCAAACTGGACTCCTTTCTCATACCATATTCAAAAATAAACTCAAAATGGTTTAAAGATTTAAATGTAAGTTCTGAAACCATAAAACTCCTAGAACAAATCATAAGCAGTTGGCTCTTTGACATTAGTCTTAGCAGTATATTTTTTTTATATATCTCCTTAACAAAGGGAAACAAAAGCAAGAACAAGCAAATGGGACTACATTAAACTAAAAGCTTTTGCAAAGCAACTCTCTGGAACTCAGGGAAGCCTAGGAGGCTACAGTTTTTCTACAGACAAGAGGCAGGTGGAAGACATGGGCAGGTTGCAGAGGCTGTTCTGGGAAGGTGCCATAGGGTCCTGCTCGGCTATAGACTCATTGTAGTGAACATTTCATAACGTATGCAAATGTCATATCATTATGTAGTACACCTGAAACTAACATAATATTGTACCTCAACTATGCTTCAATTAAAAAGTAAAAAATATTAAAAAGTGACATAATCTAGACTTTTAGGTACTAATAAAATAATTCTATATTTTTGCTTTAAAATATTGTTATTATAACCTAGGGCAAGTCCAGGTATGAAAACATCTTATATATTTTTCATTATTGTATTTCTAGTACATAATATATGGAGAAAGAATGACAGACTCTGAAATTGTAGAAAATTATATATTTGACTTAACTCTTACTTTATGACTTACGTTTCAACTTGTCTTCAGCATTTAAAATTAGCTATTAAACATCAGTTATATACCAGGTAGCTTGCTAGGCCCTAGCTAAAGAAAAATTAAAACTTGAGGTCTCTGTTCTCAGAAACTTATATTGTTGTTTGAGAGGATTTTCTTTTCCGAGAGTTTTCTCTTACTTTTTTTTCTGAAAAGATGAGAATAAAAATAGACAGGACAGGAGGACTAAATGAAAGAAGGAAGAATTATGGAGTTGATGGCCTATTATTTGGTCTCCCTATTTCTCCTCTTGCTACCGTTCTAATATTTATTCTCCATAGAGAAGGATCTTGTAAAATTTATATCATGTCATTCTGTGGCATTAAACACTCAGAGGGGGCTTCCCTGGTGGCTCAGTGGTTGAGAGTCCACCTGCCGTTGCAGGGGACACGGGTTCGTGCCCCAGTCCGGAAGGATCCCACATGCCGTGGAGTAGCTGGGCCCGTGAGCCATGGCCGCTGAGCCTGAGCATCCAGAGCCTGTGCTCCACAACAGGAGAGGCCACAACAGTGAGAGGCCTGCATACCGCAAAACAACAACAACAACAAAAACAAAAAACAAACAAACAAAAAACACTCAGAGGACTCCCCATATAGCTTAAAGAATAAAAGCCCAGCTCCTAACTTTGAATACCTTGTCCCATAAACTTACTCTCTAAGCTTCAGATATGCTCTTTCCTCCCCTCTATATTTCTTGCCTAGCACCATTGCACTAACTATTCCTTTGACCTGAGAAACTCCTGGCCTGGATCTTGTCACAGCCAACTCCTTCTTCAGCTCTATCACCTCTCCAGATAGCGTTCTTATAACCTTCAAATAGAAAGTCACTTTCTAGGATACTGTCATATATTCTTTTCTTGATGTGAATTCTTACTACCAGAGATTAATTGCTCTACATATTTACTTATTATCTCTTTTACTCATTAGAATGTAAGTTTCATATGTTTGTTTTATTTACTACTGAATAGCCATATCCTAGAATAAGCTCTTATCTAAGATTTTTATTAAAAACCCTTATGAAAATGTCCAAATAAAGAAAACAAGCTCAGGTAAAAAATGTCATAGAAAAAAATATACAGTAGAATTCCTGAAAAATTTGTTCAAATACACATTTCATTTGTCAGGAAAAGAAATAAAAATAAATAATTAAAAATGAATATAACATGACCACAAAGAATCAACATTAAATACTGAACTCACTAATGGTAAGAAAAAAAATTTTTTTTGAAAACAAATTTTAAGTAAATTTATTGATTTATACCAGTGAAAATTCCAGTGGTAAGATAAACTTCAAACATGGTTAAATCCATGTACTATAAGCACATAGTTAAAATTCAGTCTCCCTGTATTCATACCCCCAGTCTGCTTTTGTTATGTTGGCTTGATTTTCAGGCAGGATTTCTCCACATGTTGGCTACCATTATCTCAAGGCTAATCATCCTATAAAGTAGTGACCTCAGCAGAAAGAGAACAGTTTTTGCCCTAAAATTTCCAGAAAAAAATCTAGGATTAGTTATCATTGAACTGGCTTGGACCCTGTGCTCATTCCTGACTTAAGTACTATGGAGTATTCTGACCAAAGCCTTAAAGCCATATGGATGGTTGAGATTATCTGGAACAATGTGGAATGAGAGTGGGATAAATTGTTTCTCAAAGAACGCAGGAGTGTTGTCATTTGTGGAAAGAGATGCATTATAAGTAGGCAAAAACCAAAAAATATTCACATCAAGAACAAAGCATGTTTTTTTAATGTACTCATTACCCAAAAACAAAAGAGATTATAATATTTGACTATACTAATATGAAACAGGAAGTGGAGTAAGAGGGACAAAACCACCACCCTTTATTTCAGAGAAAGCAAAACATATTTGATCATTAATGTCCATTAGATTGATATGAATTTAGGAACTATTTGAAAAATTTTAAGTCATTGACAACTAAATTTACAAAATTAATATCTATCTTCCAAACTAATGATATATGAGCTACATAAGACATTAGAGTTTATTAAATCTTAGCTGGCCAATGTTGATTCTGATGATATAGTACTTTTACTTTATGTTGCTGTAATATTGGCATGAAAATCATATATTACCAGGCAATATAAACAAAGAGAAATTTTTAATTCTGTGATAGGGATATGCAAATCCATGACTTCTTTTCAGTAATGGTGTCTGAGGTCATATTCAATATGAAAACTTCAATCTATAAACACGGTCTACCTCCCCAGAGCACAGCTCAGAAAGAAATACAGAGCATACCTAGAGGTGGGAAGATCTGCTAACTTCCATTTCTGGAAATTATCTGAAGTCCAGGTTTCAGAGATGGCTCAAAATGGAGAGGAGAGGGGATGGGTGGAACTCATAAAACAATGATGCCAGAAATCTTTGTACTTATAAGGAACTTAAAATAATTGCAAGCAGAGAGATTTTAATTTTTTTCATTGCCATTAAAAACTTTCTTACACAGAAGCTTTTGCTCAAGTGTTAGATGACCAGCTGGTATCAGGTTGAATTGTGTTCCCTCAAAATTCGTATGTCAAAATCTTAACCTCCAATACCTCAGAATGTGACCTTTTTTGGAGAAACATTTTGTAAATTGGTAATCAAGCTAAAGGGAGGTCAATAGGGTGATCCCTAACCCAATATGACTGGTGTCATCATAAAAGGGGGGATTTGGACACACAGATCCTCATAGAGTGAAGAGTATGTGAAGAGGAACAGCAAGAACACAATGTCTATAAGCCAAAGAGAAGCCTGTGATAGGTCCTTCCCTCATAGCCCTCAGAAGAAACCAACCCTGTTAACACCTTGATTTTGGATTTTTAGTTTCCAAAACTGTGGGATAATATATTTCTGTTATTTAAGCCACTCAATCTATGGTATTTTGTTATGGCAGCCCTAGCAAACTAATATAGTTTGTGACCTGAGTTAAATACAGAATAGCCTAGACAGACTAGAGGATAAAGAAGGAAGTCTAGGCCAGAAGAAAAACATTTCCCTCAGCCACACCAGTTTCTTTTTCTTAAAAAATTAATTAGAAGTTGATATCAGATCTACATTTTGTGTTATTGTATACTATCTAAAATTTGTTGTGTTTGGTAGTGGTGTAGTAAATTACACATACACAATTCACATTATGGATATTGATTAGTTATTCAAAACAATCCATATTATTATCCTTATAAATGCTGAATTAAATGAGCATCTTTAATAGAGGTGAATTGAAAATATATGCTTCTTGAGAAATGTGTCACTGGCATTCTGCTCCATTTTGGGGGAAACAAAGACAAACACAGTCCGTGATATCCTGATTTTAGTGTTGCTACCAACACATACCTAAAGGAGGTGACTAGGTTGGCACCACTCTCTGAGGAACAGTGCTTTGAATGAGCTTAGTACTTACCCAGAGTACCCCACTTACATATTCACACTTTATTTCTTCTTTGAATAATAGGCTAAGACAAATATTTGCATAAAAGGCAATTTAAATGAAGAGTTTTTCTTTTAGTCACAGCCTCTGAAATTTATGTTTAGTGTAAAAAATATAAAATAAAATACAGATCCTAATTTTTCAATTTGAGGTTACTAGATAATGACCAATTCTTAATCATAGGTTAAGAGTATAATGTAGTCTACAGAGTTTGATTTGAGTTTTAAAAAAGGAAGAACTAACATTTGTATATTACTTATCATTCTCTTTCATATTTATGCTTTTTTACTGTAAGAAGATAAGAAAACTTCTCCTAAATGAGAAAGGACTGATTTTTTGAGACATGTAACAATTTCTGTGATTGCCCTTAATTATATAAAGATTTGGTTCAGGTTTAAACAAGGCCTGCTAATTTGGATAAGTATAAAAATCTCTGCATCATATATCTTACTTTGTTGATGTTGCATTCTTTTTCTAAAAATTAATTGTTTTTTCAACTTTAATTCTCAGGGACTCATGTTTTTTTTAAAACTCAGTTGTGCAAAATTAATTTTTGTGTAATGTATTAAAGTAGGAAACTAATCAAACAGAAAAACCCATCAGTATATATGGTTATTCTTTTTTTTACTGGGAAATAAAATTAAATCATATTATGTATTTAGAAATTCTGAAAGAGGCAGCAAGCCACATTTTATTTTACTTTACAAGTTTACAAATTTGAGAATAGGTAATACACACTATTTGAAAAAGTTCTTAACTGTACCATATATATTATGAAAAGCCAGGGTAAAATGTGTAAAACATTAACTGAGTTTTCAGGATTATCTGTTAATGAGGTCTGCTTAAGTAGTCTTCTTTTCTAAGATGTTTACATTTGTAACTCATTATTTTTTAATTAAACTAAATCAGGCACATCTGTATCCAGAATATGATGAAAAGTCCCTGTTTTATACCTCAGTCTTTGTACTGCTAATACTAAGTGAAAAAAGTGCACAGCATAATCTTGCCCTCAAAACAAAATACCAATTAACTAATCTGGAAAGTGTTACTGATGAACTGGAGACTCGTTTCTATATTTAGTTTTGAAATAAAACATGCTTTATCCTTTCACAATGTTTTAATGTTGAAAACTGCCAGGAGTGTTTAAAAGGAATAAAAATCTTTGCATGAATGCTAAATTCTTTATCAAATTTAATTTACCTGCAAGTACATGACTAACATTGATATTCTAACATCTAGTCAGTTCATTACAGTTTGAAAGACAAATGTAAGTATTCACCTTATGGGAGAGGACTGTGATGTATCTCAGGTTTATTTAAGAAAAATAATTCCAGAGCAGAAAAATAAGTGCAAAAAACTATAGCTTGTAAAAAAAAAAAAAAATACATGAATTTTACCAAATCAGGTAAAGCAGGACTGTAATTCTACTTAGGTTAAAGTCTCAAATCCTTTTTATTTGCTTTTGGTGTTTGCTAAATACTTTTATTTTTCTAGTTCAGAGTCCATCTAAGCTGTGCATATAAAGACATTAGAATAATTGAAAGATAAAAATTTAGGAATTGGACAACAACACTATGTAAAGAGTTTTGTTGATTTTTTTGTCTTCCATTTATTTTTCATTGACTGCAATATTACATTAGATTTGGCAACATTTATAAATTGTTCTTTTCAATCATCTTTTTTTTTTAAGAAGGAAGGAGTTTCTTCCATGTGTAGTTCTTATTTTTCTCCTTAAATTAGCTCTTGTGGAATCATAGGATAAGTTGGGCTTTTAAATATCTTCATTCTTTATTTTCTTTCGGTAGAATTAAAAGCTAGAAACTGTGTACTTTCAATTATTTATTTTTTCTTTTTCAGTACATTATTAAAAATGAATTGACGTATAAATAATGTATTTTTGTGTTATTTTATATAGTTTATACAAGACAGCTGTTGAATTCTATACCTCCAGATTCTCTTATGATTAACTATTTCTTTGACTGAAAACATAAAATTAGACAAAATTGTTCTAGAGCATTTTTATTGCTGAGTGTGTAAATACAGTCAGATGGTTTGAAGAAAACTTGATCTTGTCATAGGAAAGTTTGAATACATCTTGAAATAGAGTTGAAAGCAAAAGCTGTAAAGTTAAACTGCCTGGGTTCAAATTCAGACACTAAAAATTACTAGCTTTGTAAGCATGGGTAAAATACCTAATCTTTCTAACCCTCCATTTTCTTGTGTAGAATATGGGAAAAATAATAGTGCCAAACTCATGGTTCATTGTGAGGACAAATCATGATGCGTGCAAAATGACCACCAAGCTTCCTGACAAGTAATGAGCACTCAATAAATATTTTTATTTTTAAGTTTCTTCAATGTTTTATTTAAATTATAATTTAATTCATACCAGCCTTATAGATTGATTTAAAACACATTTTTTATTGAGTTTTACTCACTCAATGGTAGTAAATATTTGTTACCTCCTATTCCCATTGTTGCATGCATTATTTTACCTAACAGAAGCAAAATGTAGAGAAATTTTTCTATTCTGGACAACACTGGGCTTCTTTACTTTTGGGTAGCCTATGAGTTTTCTCAGTAAATATTAGAGACTGTAACAGATGCATAGGCTTATTGTCATGAAAACACCAAATTAACCTTTAATGTGAATGAGAATTTTAGAGGAAAAGTTCTACTGTAAAATGTTTGTTTAGTACAACAGCACTCTTTGTTAAAAGTTGGGTTAATATGGATTGCCTTTTTTCCAAGTTAAATACATATAATTTTAGAGCTGTAATTTCACTTTTCAGTCACACTTCCTTCCATGATGGTTTCATTATATTTCATTCTCATGTTAAATGAATAAATGTATTCAGTTACCTAGTACATTTATAGCATTTTTGTCACAATGATTCTGGATATTCCACATTCAATGATATAAATTAAGAAATAAAGAAAGCATTTTTCATTTTAAATTTAAGCAGTTGTTTCATTTAGCAAGGCATGCTTTACAAATTTCCTTTTATTATATTTCAGAAAAGAACTACAAAAGCTGAACAATTTTATGCCATCTTTTAAAGATGTTTTAAATGTTATAGAAATTTGATTGAATATAGAGATACACAGGATTCACCATTAATGATATAACTGCTTTTTGTTATTTAGGAGTTAAATATTCTTTGCAAATCATTATATTTCTATAACTATCATTTTTTTTGGGAGAAAAGTTGTATATTTTGGAATATTTCCTTGAAATTTATAGAAAGTCCCTTTCAAGAGCCTCCTGTACATCAACTGTCTCTCACCACTGTCCCAGTTCAGTAATGACTTCAATGTTAATGTCTGCTTCTGCTTTATTAATACCTCAATTTCTAACTAAGCCCAAATGACTGAGTGAAAGTTAAGCAAAATTGAAGGTTGTTAGCTTTAATTGAGACAGATGGGTAACTTTATTTTGAGAAAAGTTATAATCCCTAACATAGATATGACCATTATATACATTTATGAGATGTACTATGCTGCACCAAAAAGATATATGCAAAACCTGAGTTACAGGGACTTGTCTATGCTTGGAGAAATGTGTGTGTGTGTGTGTGTGTGTGTGTGTGTGTGTGTGTGTGTGTGAGAGAGAGAGAGAGAAACAGTACATAGGTAACATTGTATACATATGTTTATATGTATGTTATAGATATATGTTTATATGTATGTATATACATAGATACATACATGTATATATAATATAAAATATTTAAAATATATGTTTATATGTGAATATATTATATATGTAAACACCTTGATTTATTTGTAATATCCTGTAACTACATATATCTCATTTAAAAAAATAAGAACCAAAGAGTAATTCTTCAATCAGTCTAAATCTAAAAGCCTACATCCTATTTAAAGGCAAAATGTTGGAAGGACTTTCAGCGGGAGACAGGCATGTCTTCTGTCACCATCAAAATTTGGAAGTGGACTACAGGTGACATAACATACAATTATACTTTTTATTCTCCAGAACATTATGTAATCTGTTCTGACTTAAGTTAAATGATCTATTAATTTTTAAATAAACTTTTTATTAAGGTAAAACATGAATGTAGAAAATGCACAAATCAAAGTGTCCAGAAGGATACATTTTCTGAGCATACACCCCTGATGTCAGCACCATGTTCAAGTCCTCAGTGGTCTCCCTGGTGTTCTTTTCTAGGTACTACTCACCCCCCAAATTTATACACTATCCTGATTTTTTTTTAATTAATTAATTTATTTATGGCTGTGTTGGGTCTTCGTTTCTGTGAGAGGGCTTTCTCTAGTTGTGGCAAGCGGGGCCACTCTTCATCGTGGTGCGCGGGTCTCTCACTATCGCTGCCTCTCTTGTTCTCTGCGGAGCACAGGCTCCAGACGCGCAGGCTCAGTAATTGTGGCTCACGGGCCCAGTTGCTCCGCGGCATGTGGGATCTTCCCAGACCAGGGCTCGAACCCGTGTTCCCTGCATTGGCAGGCAGGTTCTCAACCACTGCGCCACCAGGGAAGCCCCCACTACCCTGATTTTTAACAGTATATATTAGTTTTGCCAAAAGCAGCTATTGATTTAACTACATTTACTTATATGATAAGGAACATTATGCTTTAGTAATAAAGCAAATTCTTCATCAAAGCCAGTAAGATTCTGCAAGTAGCTAAGAAATAAGCAAGGACTAGGTAATAAAAGTTGGAAGCAATACTAAAATATGCCAAATATTCTTATCATATATAACTGAAAATACTGGTGTGATTCGTCATTAGTCTCACTTCTAATAATAGAAACTCAGACCTGGGAATCTGGCCTCCTTGCCCTGCTTGAAGTTTTATCCTTGACACACTTTGACACTGGTCATTGGGAATTTGAAATAAGGAACTCAAATGCTTAACTTCAGATAGAGACGATAGTCTTAAGGGGAACTGTGGAATCTGAGTTGTAGCAGGAATTGTTGAAATCTTTTTGTTTGGCTTAAGCCTTTGTAAATACAATATTCACCTTCACTTTCTCCCAAGGAACATGAATAGCCCTGTATAGGAATTGGTAAATGAGCCATGGAGAATGAGGACAGAATCAAATTGAGTGAAATAATTTCAGCTGCTGGGAACTCTTAATAGGCATGTAAACAAGAAGGGGTTTGTTGTGTGTGAATGCTCTCACAGAGGTGCATGGACTCTTATCTCTCCATGCTGGCTGCATTTGGGGCGGTTTATGTTTAATTTGAAACAGTCTCCTGATGGTTCAGTTCAATTTGAAACTGTGCTTGGTCCATTATTTTATTATTTTTAGCTTAGAACAAAAGAAAACATTGTGAAATAACAGTCCTTTCAAGTTGGTGGCTTGCATAGGACACTCCATATCGTTTTTCAAAGTATCACTACAGTATTTGGATATGTGGCTAAAGGGTTAGAGGGATTGCATGTCATGCATTTTATTTGTGTCAGAGGTTAAAAAAAAATAGTACAGGAATCATGCCTAAAACTTTCCATAAAGCATGTAGCTCTTTTGTTAACAGGTCTAGGTGTTCCCTTTCTTTTCCCCATCCCTGATCCCTTGCAATGCCATTGTCTGTATATTCTTGTTTCTGTTTGTTAGAAAAATAAAGGAAAATAGACCTTTGATTTTTGCCTACCAAATCTCACTTCTTAGGGTTATTTTTCATTGCTCACTAATATTTTTCTAGACTTTTCAGTAACTTTACCAAAAGACTGTTCCCTATTTTGAGGCCTGAGATGCTTAGGGAACTACTGTTTTATGTATACTTAACAGAAGAGCACTTTAATTACATAAGCTATTGTAAGAGTAACTGTTCTAGAATAAATAAAGAGGGTAAATAAAAATCTGCTGTGTCTATGATGAAAATGTTTACAATTATATTTTACCAATTCATGTGCCAATTGACATAAGTTTTGGGGAAAAAACACATTTTTTTGAAAAAAGGCCCTTTTTTCTACAATTAAATGAACATATAAGGAATCCTAAGAGAGTACTACTTTTAATGCTGTCAATTAAAAGCTTTCTGTTCCTACAGAACAAACTAAATGTAATGTTTTTAGTGATTTTAAACATGATGGAATTTAGCCTCAATTTTCCTGTGCTATAAACACAGACTTAACTATTGCAAACATCTGACAAAATTAAGTTTAATGCTCACTTCATTTTTCATTATCCCCACTCTGCCTTGGACTTTGCTAAATGCTAAGAAAGAAGCAGGAAAAAAAGCTAAACAAAAAGTTTCAATTAGTCAAGTCAAGTTTATAGAAGCAGTAAATACATGTATCAATGTCAAATAAGTCGAATAATACATATTGAAGTGATTCCTTCTCTGGTTTACTAATTTTCGTTTTGAACAACATCATCCAATCATAGTTCATAATCAACAAGAGTATTCAAGGAAAAGTGGCCTGGAAACCACAGAACATTTTTGTGTGCATGCAGAGGATTCTAGCATAGAATGAGAGCATGGCTTTGGTTCTGTTTTTGGTGTAATTTTGTTCTTCTTTAGATGTCAAACAGTGCCAATGATTCATGATTGCAACACCTTAGGAAGAAATATAAAAGATAACTTTTTATCTACAGCTTCTAGGTGGGAAAAAAATGCCTCAGTGGAATTTAGTAATTTATTTTTGGCCAGAAAATGGAGTGAAAACTAACATCTCTGAGCTTCTCATGTTCTTTTTTTTTCCTCCTCAGATACTATTTCCCCCCAACTAATTGTGATAGAAACAGGAATTACAAAGCCCCTGCTGCCTTAGATTATTGGTTATGTGGTGAAGTATCAATAGAATAGTCTTTCCATAAAAGACCAATTGGTACATGTAAAACCAGGAACTAGGAAAGACATTGCCCTGTTATCCTTTCTTTTAGAAAAGGGATGGGCAACCTACAGTCCTAGGGCCAAATCTGGTCTGTTGCCTGTTTTTGTAAATAAAGTTTTGTTGGAACACAGCCATCCCTATTTATTTATGTATTTACTAAGGCTGCTTTCATGCTTCAACCATAGAATAATTAAGGAATTACGAGAAAGACCATATGGCCTATAAAACCTAAAATATTTACTATACTATCTGGCCCTTTAGAGAAAAAGTTTCCAAACTACTGTTTTAGAAAATAAATCTCATACCACGTCATTGATTACATGAATTATGCTTACACACCATGACTGCTTGTCTATTTTTACTTCCTTTTCAGTACCTAAATCCAAATAAACCTTTAAAAGTAATAGAAATAATAACTGTTTATATTTATTAATCACCTTATATGTACCAGATAATGTACTAAAATGGGTATTGTTTAAGCTGCTAAGTTTGTGGTAATTCATTATTGCAATATAAAGCTAACTGAGTAGGTATTCTTATTTTGTTGATAAAGAATCTGAGGCACCAAGAGATTAAGTAATTTTCCCAATATGTCACAAGTAAGGAGTTGATAGATTCTGTGCTATAAATCCCTCCTTCCGGATCTATCTTACTCTAAACTTTTGGGAGTGTTTTGGTGTTTCTTGGGAAAATCTCTCCCAGGGTGATTTCCTGTCCCATAACATGGATTTGCATTTCTAAGAGGCTGTTCTTATTTTCAACCAATTAGACAGGATTACTGAAACAAGTTAAAATGTAAATTATCATTTTACATTTAACCTGGAGAAGGAAATGTTGAAATGTATTTCAACTTTCTTTCATCTGGAAGATTGATCAAAAAATCATCACATTTATTGGGAGAAGAAACAAACATCATTTAAAAAAATATTGCATGTATGTGGTCTGCCTTATTATAAGACCATTTCCTTGGGACAGGAAGTTGGCCCCCGTCACCATTTTTAAAAAAAATTTTTGGCCACACCACGTGGCATGTGGGATCCTAGTTCCCTGACCAGGGATCAAACCCATGCCTCCTACATTTGAAGTGCAGTGTCTTAACCACTGGACCACTAGGGAAATCCCGGCCACATCATCATTTTAAAGTGAGACGCACTGTATAAAAGCAAGGTGATCTGTTCATCTTTTAGGGCGTCAGAAAGCAGAGAAGTATAAACCTGTGTTCCTATAAATTTTCAAATATGAGAGAAAAATAGATGAATCAGAAATCTAGACTATGACCATATAATAATCAGTAACAGTTTAAAATGATGATACTTTTTTTCTTTTTAGAATTCATTAAAATTAACAATAAAGTCAAGGTAAGGTACATTATAATGTTAAAATAGATTCTTGGAGTTGGGAGATTTTTATTGCATTAAGAATGATATAAGTTTATATTTACTCTAGAATTAATGGAGCTACTCAAGAGCTAATGGAACTAGAAAAAATTATATATTTAGGATGTGGCATCACATGGCTTTCTAGTTTAGAACTGCTTTTTTATTAACTAGAGGAGTGTGCAAAGGAAGTTGGAGATACTATCCTAGCAACATTTTGTTATTTGAAGGCTAATCAAAAGTTGGATAGAACTTTCTGGATAGTCCTCTTCCTCAGTTCACTACACCTGTGTTTACAGAGAACCTCAAGACAACTTCTCTTTCCATGGTGTATCAGAAGCATCATTTGGGTGCTGTTCGTCTATTTTGTAAAGGGGGTTTTGTTCACAGTTTCCTAAGTCTGGGAAATTGTAAACCAACTAATCATAGTGTGAGTTCAATATTTAATGTTAATTCCAAATCTAAAGCAAATTACAAGAGTTCATAACTAGAGCCAAATGTTGACAATACATCAAAAACTTAAAACTTTCTACCAACAGCTAGTTCTTTAAAGAATTATTATGCTTCCTCTGTTTGTACTTTTTTGGAAGAAATGACAGTGTGACTGACTTTAGAGTTTTTATTCAGCAATATTTTACCGAAATGGACATGAGAGTGCAAATTAAAAACTCACACCAGATGACTTGGTTTGTTTTTCTCTTCTAATTAATAATAAATTCTAATTTTATTATAATAAATATAGGCCTAGATTATGGGAAAGTATAGGATAATAGAGCCTAATAAATTTTGAAAGAACATATTATAAAATATCTCATAAATGTTAACTTTTTTTCAAGATATGACTAATATCTCTATTTTGACTTTTTTGACTAGCTTTTAAAAACGAGTTTTCAATATTTAGGAAAACTAATCCATGAATGACATGAAATAATATTATTTTGATTTACTGTGGAAGCATATAAAACAAATGATATAGAGATGTTTTAAAGATAATTTTGCTTCCTGTTAATTGTAATTATTGATCAGTAGCTGCATAAATTATTATGGAGTCAAGATTAGAGACTGTAAGGCTTTATGTACAAATTTTAAGAGTTATTTAAACAAAGACTTTTTTTTAAAGGAATTTACATTTAATTACTGAAAGTAAATAAAGATTATGTAAATAAGCTAAGAAGGATTAATCATTGTTTCTGAAGTCAGGACGTTCTTAAATCAAAATGCATGTGATCTCACTATAAGAAACTGTATATCTAGTTTATCTTCCCAGAAAAATACTGACCACTATTCTAAACTAAATCTAAAAGCATGCAGCGGGACTTAATCTGACTGAAAGTGTAAACTTCCCTTAATTTCTTTTTAGTTATTATTTTTATTGTTGTAGATTTTGCAAAAACTTGAAAATACCACTACTACTCATCTAACATTCTTAATTCTGCTGGTAGGATAAAGAGTGAAAGGTTATGGGCTTTGGAATTAAACATGTCCAAATTTTATACTTGTCTCCATTCCATACCTGAGTGAATTATATAATCTTTTCTTGGGTTACTCATCTTCAAAATGGGATTCATTGTACCCAGTCTTCATGTTGAGAGGATTGGGGATGGTACCAAGACTGAGCAGTGTGTCCAGAACCTAGCAGCGTTTCTATACATGGATGCTGTGATTTACATTCTTGTTGGCATCATCACTCTTAATGATGAAGTTTGTTATTTTTCACAGACCAAGAAGTGTCAGTTTTTTAGGCTGTAGCCTTTTTGTTTCTCTGAGATAAAAGTCCACCTTATTTTTTTTAGTCAGAAAATATCACTAGTTGGATATAGTTTGAAACATCATCAGTAGTCATATGTCAAACTTGCCCAATATTCTGCTACTCATTGTTTTGGTCATTCAGGTATTTTGAAACTTGTAGGCATTATTAAAGTTATTAGATCCTACATTAAAATATTAGATAGCCTTGTAACTATATATAAGTTTAGGAGTATTTCAAGAATAAAAGGTATTAAAACATTAAAATTTAAATTTCTTCTCATATATTTCATTGCTTTGCTTTATAACAAAAACTATAAAGAAAGGTTAAGCTACAGGAGAAGAGGAACAGAGAGTAACACAATTACCTAGCAGAAAAGTAATGTTATAAAGTAATGTGTAAAACAGAATATCAAATTCTACTAGGCCTATGGCAGCGAGCAAAATCCGAAACCCATCATGGAGCTATATTCTGGTACATATAGTAAATCCTGCTTAGAATTCTTAATTTTTTTAATGGAGGACTTACATTAGGGATTTGGAATTAATGACCATGAACTCCGGCATTTTCTCAATGGAACAATCTCATTACCCAAGATACCTGATATGATGTCTTGTAAAAATATGAGAAATCAAACAGCCATCTCTTTAAGTAGCAAAGAAAAGCTTAAGACAAGATATTTATAAACAAAGGACAAATTATAATAGGATATTATTTATTAGGATGATTAAATTTTCAAGCTTCCCCAGCTGATAGTCTTCTTTAAAACATTGTTTCCTTTAAATTTATGTGTCTCCTTTATATCTTAGCATACCTCCCTATACATACGTGCATATGAATATGTATTTATATGTTATACATATATTTTTAAATACTTGTACATTTTGTATATTCTCAGAAACTTTCAGTTATACCATATTTTATATTGGTTTTGTATAATTACTGAAGATGCTAAATAAAACCAGATCCACTCTTAATCTCTTTGGCGCTCTCTAGAATCTCCCTCATCCCAGCTTGTTATAATGCTATTTATCATACCTTTTGTTTATATCTGTTTTTCCAATTCTTCAACCCTTTTGAAAACTTCCACAAGTAGGCAATGCAAATTCATTTAGCTGAAAAAACAAACAAATCCTTATGTTGGGTTATAAACTTTCATTATACTGAGCTAAATTTATCCAATCACTAGAGTAGTTTTTCAGAAAAGTAGTAATATGTTCTGACTTTCATTGCTCATTTGTCTCATTTTAAAACTCATCAGTTGCTTATTCATAAAATTTTCAAGTTAGATAAAGGTGATTTCTAATGATGCAAGCATAGTGACCTGTTAAGATTGCAGGATTTAGAAAATAGCAACTCCAAAATAGCTTCTCTAACCTTCAGGAACAGTTTTGTTTGGCTCAAACACTGAAATAGACTGAGTTCTCCTTAGAATACATGAAAATTGATTTCAAGTTATTCAGTTCCTTTTCTTCAATTAAGGTAGCTCTCTGAAAAGATGTTCTAATACAATTTTAAGTTTACAGAGCAAGTTAATTGTATTATGATTAAGAAGAGGAAATGTTAGAATCGCAAGTATGTTTTTCTGAAGACGCTTGCTTCTAGAATAGTATTAATAATTTGAACCTATTTTTGTACCTTCTTTTCTTCTTCATGTCAAAAGTTATACATCCATTACAATAGAAAAGGAATACAACAAACATTAAAAAAATGCACATACCCAAAAGGAAAAGTCTTTCTAAAACTATGATCTAGAGATAAGTTCTTTGACTTTGTGATGTTTGGAATTCTATTGTTTTTATATTATAAAACACATATTTTTAATGAGATTATAGTTTTAAAATTTAACATAGTATGTTAAAATGTACAATGAATGTAATTTCTTTAGCGTAATTGGTAATGGTTGCATGGGGTTCCACTGCGCAGGTGGTTAATCATTAGTTTGCCTTCATTGTGGAACTTCGGGTTGTTTACAATTTTTTGATAATACAAACAATGCTGGGAAAAACACCATTGTAACTATATCTTTGTACAAACCATGACTATTTACTTATGATAAATTCTAAGAAATGGAAATACTTAGTCAAAGTTATATACACATTTTTGAAGTCCCCATATGAATTGCTTTGAAATTTGTACCAATTTAGAATCCTGTATAATATTTAACATACTGTTAGCAAGGACAATCATTCACACTGACTAGCTTTCTATTTTTATTACTCTGTTTTAATATTTATTAAGTTGAAAATGGCACATTTAAACTAATTTTTAATTGTCTTCCTTTGAATTTTAGTCAGTTTAAATGTTCCCCCTACTTATTTTAGTCATTTTTATTTATTTTATGTAAAGTTCCTTTCATGTCCTTTGCTATTTTTCTTCTGTGGACTTAATAGTGTTTACTTGATTTGCAAAATCCCTTTGAAGTATAAGAAAATGAATATATTATCTACCTGTCATAATTTTTGTATATTTTTCTTTAAATTATGTTTATAATATATTTAGATATATAAGTAAAATATATCATTTTAATGTATAATTTGTCCATTTCATGTTACCAACTTTCTCACAAGAAGCTTATACAACAGAAATGATCTTAGAACAGGGCCTGGAAAATAGTAAAAGGCCATTTAAGTATTAGCTATTTCCATGATTCTCATTTGTATAATGGAGGAAATTGTGGCAGATATATACTATATAATTTGTTCAAAGTCACACAGCTTAAAATGTGTACCTAAAATATAAACTCAAGCCGATAGACTCTATTTACTTATTAAGTTGAAATCAGCCATTTCTTCAAGGAGTATTTTTAGTTCCTTTTAATGGGAAATGATACTTAAAAATCAAGATGTACATATTGCTAATGGTGTGTCATTGCTTCTAGGCTCTTCCAGTCTATTCTGGTTCTTTCTAAAGATCTAGAACACACACACACACACACACACACACACACACACACACACACACACATCTTCCACAGAGTTCTTCCTCACCATTCGCATTAAATATTTGTGTATTCTTTCTTCCACAGAGTCCCCTGGTTCCTGAGAATATCAATGTATTTGCCTATGTGCTCTATCCTACATCACCCACAAAGTTGTTTTAGATTCAACTACATTTATTCCACAACAATAAACAAACCAACTAAGTAATTCCTTTGCAGTTATTTTTGTCCTTGGAATATCTACTAAGTGTGTTCTGTCAGAGGACTGGGTCCAAAAGTTACTCGAATTCATTGTTTCTTGTGTATGTTATCAATTTGAAATAAAATTTGTTTTATTTCTTTTTATTTAGATGCAGTTTGGAGTTGACCTATTTTATTTTTGTGATTTCATTTTTGAATATGTGAAGTATTAATGGTTCAAAAATCAAACCATATAAAAAGTTGAACTCAGGGATTTCTCACTCACAGAGCTGTCACATTAATGCCATTACCTCTTACTCTCTCTGGGTGATGATTTTTATTATCCTGATTTATTCTTCCTAGGTTTCTTTCCACAAAAATAGCAAGTGCACACATTGCCTTCTGATTTCTTTTTCTTCCTTACAAAATAGTGGAGTATGAAACATTATTTGCACCTTATGTTTTCACTTAATAAATCACGGAAACCACTCAATAGTGGTTTACGGAGATTCGGCACCCTTGTTTACGCTTCCATAGAAATCCAGTGTGTTAGGTGGTTTCCAGTATTTTGTTATTGTTATTATAGATAACACCTCAGTGAATAAGTCTGTTCATGTAATATTTTATATTTGTAGAGTTGTATCTTCAGTTAAACCCTAGAAGCGGAATTGTGCCAGTTGGCTCTTTCACTTAGCAGTGTATGAAAGGGTCTCTTTCCCCACAGCTTTTGAACTTTCACATATTTCACAGGTGAAAAGTGATATCTTGTGGTACTTTTAATTTGCGTTTCTCTTAATAAGAGTGAAAATGAGCATATTTTAACATATATAAGGATTTTTGTATATTTTTTTCCATAAACTGTTCATTACTATGCTTTTATAATGAATTGAGGATTTGGTCTCTTTTCTTCAATTTTCAAGAGTCCTTTATATATTAGTCCTTACCTGTGATATATGTTGCAGATATTTTTTCCAGTTTATCATTTTTCCTTTAACTTTACTCATGATTTTTCCATATGATAGGTCTTTTATGTATTTGAATTTATCAATATTTTATTTTACTGCTGCTTTTCCCAAAAAACAGCTTGTAAAAAGAAAAAAAATATCTTTTCTTATAATAATTACAGCAATAATTCTCTTTCAAAAGTGAAACTGGCCCTATTAATAAAATTATTGGTATTTGGAATGTAACCCAGGACTGTCCCAGTAAAACAGGGAAATTTGGTTACTTGTTATAAGTATTATCTCATTTAAACTATATAGCTAACATCTGCATTATTTATTTAATTTTCTTATGTAATTTTCTTTTTTTTAATGTGATTTTTACTTTATATTGGGGTATAGTTGATTTACAGTGTGGTGTTACTTTCAGGGGTACAGCAAAATCGTTCATTTAATACATATACATATATCCATTTTTTTCAGATTCTTTTCCCATATAGGTTAGTACAGAAAACTGAGTAGAGTTCCCTGTGCTATAAATAGGTCCTTGTTTATTATCTATTTCATATATAGTAATGTGTGTATGTTAATCTCAAACTCCTAATTTATCCCTCCTCCCACCCTTTCCCTTTTGGTAACCATAAGTTTGTTTTTGAAGTCTGTGAGTCTGTTTCTGTTTTGTAAATAAGTTCATTTGTATCATCTTTTTAGATTCCACATATAAGTGATATCATATGATATTTGTCTTTCTCTGGCTGACTTACTTTACTTAGTATGATAATTTCTCGCTCCATTCATGTTGCTGCAAATGGCATTATTTCATTCTTCTTTATGGCTAATACTCCATTGTATATATGTACCACATCTTCTTTATCTATTCCTCTGTTGATGGATATTTAGGTTGCTTCTATGTCCTAGCTATTGTAAATAGTGCTGCAATGAATTTTGAGGTGCATGGGTCTTTTGGAATTATGGTTTTCTCCAGGTATACACCCAGGAATGGGATTGCTGGGTCATATGGTAATTCTATTTTTAGTTTTTTAAGGAACCTCCATACTGTTCTCCATAGTGGTTGTACCAATATACATTCCCACCAACAGTTCAAGAGGGTTCCCTTTTCTCCACACCCTCTCCAGCATTTATTGTTTGTAGATTTTTTGATGATGGTCATTCTGACCAGTATGAGGTGATACCTCATTGTAGTTTGGATTTGCATTTCCCTAATAATTAGTGATGTTGAGCATCTTTTCATGTGCCTCTTGTCCATATGTATGTCTTCTTTGGAGAAATGTCTATTTAGATTGTCCACCAATTTTTTGAGTGGGCTGTGTATTTTTTTTTTTTTTTTTGCAGTACGCGGGCCTCTTACTGTTGTGGCCTCTCCCATTGTGGAGCACAGGCTCTGGACTCGCAGGCCCAGTGGCCATGTCTCACGGGCCCAGCCACTCTGCGACATGTGGGATCTTCCCAGACCGGGGCATGAACCTGTGTCCCCTGCATCGGCAGGCGGACTCTCAACCACTGCACCACCAGGGAAGCCCTGGGCTGTGTATTTTTTTGATACTGAGCTGCATGAGCTGTTTGTATATTTTGGAGATTAATCCAAAGCAGCGATGGTCGCTTTGTTTGCAAATATTTTCTCCCATTCTGAGAGTTGTCTTTTTGTTTTGTTTAAGGTTTACATTGCTGTGCAAAACCTTTTAAACTTAATTAGGTCCCATTTGTTTATTTTTGTTTTTATTTTCATTATTCTAGGAGGTGGATCCAAAAAGATATTGCTGTGATTTATGTCAGAGAATGTTCTGCCTATGTCTTCCTCTAAGAATTTTATAGTATCCGGTCTTACATTTAAGTCTTTAATCCATTTTGAGTTTATTTTTGTGTGTAGTGTCAGAGAATGTTCTCATTTCATTCTTTCACATATAGAGGTCCTGTTTACACAGCACCACTTATTGAAGAGACAGTCTTTTTCTCCCTTGTATATTTTTGCCTCCTGTGTTGTAGATTAATTGGCCATAGGTGCATGGGTTTATTTCTCAGCTTTCTATCCTGTTCCATTGATGTATATTTCTGTTTTTGTGCCAGTACCATACTGTTTTGATTATTGTAGCTTTGTAGTGTAGTTTGAAGTCAAGGAGCCTGATTCCTCCAGCTCCATTTTTCTTTCTCAGGATTACTTTGGCTATTCGGGGTCTTTTTTGTTTCCATACAAACTGTAAATTTTTTTGTTGTAGTTCTGTGAAAAATGCCATTGATAGTTTTATAGGGATTGCACTGAAACTGTAGATTGCCTTGGGTAGCATAATCATTTTGACAATACTGATTCTTCTAATCTAAGAACATGGTATATCTTTTCACCTTTTTGTATCATCTTCGATTTCTTTCATCAGTGTCTTACAGTTTTCAGAGTACAGGTCTTTTGCCTCCTTAGCTATGTTTATTCCCAGGTATTTTATTCTTTTTGATGCAATGGTGTGTAATTTTAGATTAAAGCTATAGCTGTTCAGTTTTCTCAATCTAATAATTTTATTATTCTATTATCAATGGCAGTGCTATGCTAGTAGGCAAAGTAATGCTGTATTTCCATGTATTATCATATAGTGGGACAAATGTTTATTAAGCATATGCTGGCCCATAAAGCTTCACTGATTAAAGAAAGTATTAGGTTTATTTATTTATACTGCCTAAGATTTGAGCTCCAGATTTTTATTTTTACTTAATCATTAACAATTAATTCTCTGTAAAGAGAAATGATTAATCATCTTTAATTATTCCATATTGCAAGAAATTGTATATACTTCTTGAAACTCTTCTATAGTTGTTGTCATCAGTTAAAGAAAAAGTAAATGCCCCCATCCACATTAGAGCCAAGTTAACTTCAATGGGGGAAGGAAATTAACCACACTGTGAGTTTAATTTGTACTGATGTTTTACCTATGTTATTTCAGTTAATCCTCCAGAGAGCTCAGTATATCCCATAGTACTACCCTCATTTAACAAGGCTAGACACTGAGACCCAAAGTTTACTAATCTGCCTAAGGTAGGAAGTTAGAAATGCAGTGAATGAGGATATAAATTCAAGACTGCATCATTCCAAAGACCTTGCTTTTCCATAATACTTTGTGGCCTCAAATGGGAAACAAATTGCTAAGTTTTCTGGGAGCTTCTCAGAGTAAAGTACTTTTATTTGTTGGACTGTCATATGTTAGCAATGTAGCTAGTTGTAAGTTCCCATGTCAGCCAAATTATTACTGTACTTCACACACCATTTAAAGATAAACCCCATATTCCAGTGAAACAAAGCACAACAAATCACAGAAAATAAGTTCCATTGCAGTCATAATGATAATCTTCCCAGATTCTCAAGTGGGTGTTGGATATTCCTGTGTACGGGGATATATGCCTCCTTAATTTAGATTCCCCCTCCCTCATTTTGTTGTCATCCTTACAAGGGGTGTGTGTTCTTAGAACATGGAGTTTCTTTAAAGATTTCTTTCAGTAGGCCATTGAGGGATGGACTGCTTCTTCTCAGGGTCTGAGAAATTAAAGGACATGCATAGCCTCAGGCTCTCATTTTGAAAGCACTATCCATTCCTTATAAAATGACAAAAGAAGCAGCAAACCCAACCTTTTATTTTCTCACCTTGCACTTAGATCTATTTAGTAATGCCATAACATTTCTATCAGGTTTTCTCCATAAGGCCCTTTCAGAACACAAATAAAAGAATGAATACAGGAGCTGAGCTTTCTCCCATTCAACTTTCAGCTCTGTTAGCTTTCAATACCAGAAATGTATTTAAAACTGGGTAAGGTTTGTTAACTCTTATACACTATTGTCATTCATCCAGATAGAAAAGAAGAAAACTATATATGTGATAAGATTTGCAATTCAAATTAAACTATTTCACTTTGAAAATATAGAATGTCGTGAGTTGGGGAAGACAAACAGGGAAGGACAGAATAAGGTTTCACATTTACCTTTAGTAATAATATTGTGGGCAGTGTTTAGGAAACATTAGTTATATATTTTGTATATTCTTTAGAGAATATTGTAAAGAATATTTTCTGATGAGGCTATGCTTTATATTTGATTCTAAGAAGCTTACTGTTTTATAACACATCAGCGTTTAGAAAATATATTTCTGAACAAAATTAGATTTTTTTAAAGCATGAAAGCCAAAGAAATAAAGCTACTTCAAAAATTAAAATAAATATTTGTGTATTTTAAGTCACATGTGGCAGGTCTCATCCATATTTTACACAACTTATGATATTCCTGCCGAGAGGCAAAGAGAACTGAATGGGTATAATTAGAATCTTTCAAAACGGAACACAAAACAAAGAACAAACTCTTTTCATAACATTTAAGCTAAATTTCACCACCTTTCACTCAGAATAGTAGTATTTTAATAATTTCATAAGAGGATTATGACTTCAACTCACTTTAACTTGAAAAATAAACTCAACAGTTTTTTGAATAACAGTAGTATCAAAGTGCATTGGATTTATTTAACTTTAATTGATTTAAAAATTTTTCTATAATGAAACAGCACAATAGATGTTTCCAAGTTCTATGTTTGAGAGGTGACTGTGTGGTATATTATAGGTCTTTAGGAAATAATGGAAGCAAGGGACAAAAAATGAATTCAGCATGACTACAGTTTAAAATGGTACTAGGCTAGCTTCAGTAGAGATTGATAGATGAATCAGATGCAAATCACAGAGAACAGCTTTAGCACTGTTATGCTAAATCTCCTGAATCTAAGAGCCAGCCACCTGATCCATATGGCTGATCTATAAGCAACCATGTTTATGCTGCATGAGCCTTCCCAGTCCAAGTTGATTTGCCCAGCTGTGGACACCTGAATCAAGCAGAGACAATTGATCTGCAGAGCCATCTCATTCCTGGCTAAACAGGCCTATGATCCATCTACTAAGGGAAAGTATAGGACTTTTAATAGCTAAGATCTCTAAAATGACCCTTATTTCTACACTTTCTGTAGCTTAGTAGATCAGCTCTTCCTTGGATTCTGTTACCCAGTCTCCTTTCAATAATTTTCCTAATTATATTACCACAAGTTAGTTTCTGGTACTTGCAACTGAAAGAACCTTAACAGAAAGTCTCCCTGTTTAACATTTTCCCTGGTACACCTCTTAATCTTTTTAATATCAAAGCATCATAAAACATACATACCTTTTAATACAATGTTTTGAGTGATGTTTAAATAAAAAAATATGTATTCACCTCCAAATGGTACACATATTTTTAACAAAATTATGTCTAAGAAAATTCTAGAAATACATTCTAAATTCAGTTGCTAGACCATCCGAGTCATGTGTAGACATTTTGAAAAGCATGTCTAGTGTCAAAAATGGGAATGTGCATCTTTGATATAGCTGGTGCTAAAAGAGGTCATGACTACACAAAGCCACTTTAATTGTTCTGGAAGAAATGTTTAAGCATTTAACATTCTAATACAATGCTACCTCACAATGTTTTAGTTACATTTTGGAAACTGGTTGAGAGGTTTGGTTGATATTTGAGTTATACATTTTCCATTAAAAAATGGAAAATAGACTGATGCTGAGGGTGTGGCTCAACAGAAGAAGGTACAGCGCTGGGATGGGTGCTGATTTGGCAGGATAAAGCTGCAGGAGAATGGACAGTCTGGAAACAGTGAACAGAAACAAACAAAAAAATGGAAAATAGATCTTCCCTGTTTTTTGTTTGTTTTCCAGTCAGAAATTACTTAGTGAACTTGAATAGGAAATTCCCATCCAGATATTTGCCTGCAAATACTGAAAGTTTCAGTCTATTGAATGAGATAACACTAATACAAAGGTAAAAGTGGTGTGCTCCTCAAGAACAGTGAAGAATAATGCTATGAAGATTCTGAGGAAACAGAGGAAATGATCCCTGACATCATGTAGGAGATGTTTGTAAGCAAATCAAAGAGGCAAAGATTTGAGACTAAGATTTTAGATATCTACATAGAGATCATAGATAAACAGGATGGCCAAAATGAGATTTTAGTTAGAGAAAAGAAAAAAAAATTTAGAAACATTTTGCTTATAATTAGTATTAAGATGGGAATAGGTCTTTGAAACCATGTGCTAACACATGTGTATGTGGCTTTCTTAGGAAATGATCAAGGCCTTTCATTAAATTCCCCCCAACCCTCAGTTGAAAGTTAAAAGAACCACAGCTCTGTAGGAATGCATGGCTTAAACTACAATTTTTTAAAGAAGCTGTTATTTTTTTCTTAAATTATGCTATCTATAAGAAATGGTCAAAAGAAAGTTCAAGGTATATAAGAAAAAGAATTTGACAAATAAGTTTCCAGTGATGTTTGAATATTTTAATACACTTGTATATTCAGTAGGCAACTTTCTTAGGGAATCATATCAATGGAATGTTCACATAAGCAAAAAAAGAATGTCCTCACTGAGTTAAAACATAGAATCAACTCATTTTGAAAGAGAGTAGAGATAAACAGAATCTCTAAAGCACTTAGGAAAAAGTGGTTTCCACACCAGGAAGACTAGACCATAATCTGAGTGAAGGACTTTAGCACAGCTAAGGGAAGAGTGGAACAAATAAAAAATTAAAAGGAGGAGGTTTGTTTAGGAAAAGAGCCTTTACAAATGATTAAAGTTATAAATATTGGTATGCCCCATCCTTTCTTAATCCTGTCTGGGAAGAAACCAGCCTGATCAAGCCCTAGAACCAAATCTGCTTGCCCTCATGGTCTACAGCCTTAACAAAAAGACTTTGGCATGAAATTGTTTTAACCTGACGGCACTTAGCATTTTAAATCATATATCAGTCTTTCCTGGCCACAATTTATAATCATCAAACAGCATTTTGATTTGAATGTAACTTCCTGTATAGCCCCATGAAATATATATATGGTAGTTATCCTACCACTTGGACTGTGCACCAGCTCAGACCTTTATGTTTATGTAGTATAGGCCCCTCCTCTTCTTCCTTCATGGGAGTGGCCTTACCAACAGAGAAAATATTGTTGTTAGTCCTAATCATTTAGCCTGGGAAGACAGGGCTTTCCCAGCCTTGCTCATGTAAGGACATACAATTCTGGAGTTCAGTATTTAGAAATACTTGCCCACAGTGATAAGCCCTTTCCTCAAAAACCAGGTTGTTCATACAGTTAATGAGTTTTGATGTGGGTTGCCCCTTTCTAAAACTCCAGTTTCCACGTTTGTTAAGTATGGACGTCGTCTAGCCACGAAAAATATTTCCGTCTACACCATTTTCCTCCTCTGGAAAAGTAAACAGTGCCTTTGAAAAAATAATCAAATATAAATACACACAGTGAAATTGTCAGTGAACATACATATACTTTTTAAAAATTTTTATTTATTTATTTATTTATTTTGGGCTGCATTGGGTCTTCACTGCTGCACACAGGCTTTCTCTCTAGTTGCTGCAAGCAGGGGCTACTCTCTGTTGCAGTGCAAGGGCTTCCCATTTTGGTGGCTTCTCTTGTTGTGGAGCATGGGCTTTAGGCATGCGGGCTCAGTAGTTGTGGCTCGCGGGCTCTAGAGCACAGGCTCAGTAGTTGTGACGCGTGGGCTTAGTTGCTCCGCGGCATGTGGGATCTCCCCGGATCAGGAATCGAACTGGTGTCCCCTGCATTGGCAGGAGGATTCTTAACCACTGCACCACCAGGGAAGTCCCATACATATACTTTTTGCTAAACATGGAACATGCAAAATTCAATATATAGAAAATTATGCCTGCTGCATTAAATTTAGGGCTGATGCTTAGCAAAACCTGAGGACAAAGACGACCCTGGCTGGTTGTAACGGAAATCATTTTGCAGTCTGTGATGTCTAAAGTTACTTTTTTAATGTTGCTTTATAATCAGTTGAAAGAAGGCTTATTCAACTGATGTCTGTCCACATTATTGAATTTGATTTGCATAAAAGGATATAAAAGTGCTCCCCTCCTCCAATGTAAAAACCATTGTTCTATATTAGGAAAGACTTTCCAACTCAAAATTTCAGCTAAAAGCACACATTTACTCATACTTTTCTTTCTATTGTCTTGTTTCACGTTTCCCTTATTTCCACAAGGTAAGAAAAATATTTCTGTAAGATTGATATACTGTAGCTACAGCTCTTTTATATAATACTAAGAATTTCTTTGGATGAATATACTGATTGGAGTTTTTCAATCATTATAATTTTTTTTTTTTTTGCGGTACGCGGGCCTCTCACTGTTGTGGCCTCTCCCATTGTGGAGCACAGGCTCTGGACACGCAGGCTCAGCAGCCATGTCTCACGGGCCCAGCGGCTCCGCGGCATGTGGGATCTTCCTGGACCAGGGCACAAACCCATGTGCCCTGCATCGGCAGGCAGACTCTCAACCACTGCGCCACCAGGGAAGCCCCATTATAATTTTTAAAGTAATAAAAGATTATAGTTACACTTCCTTCTCAAGTGTCATATTGGAAGATTGGTTTGTCCTTAGAGAATAGTAGAAGTTATGGTTATATAAATGAGGAATGATGAGGAATTATAAATACTCTCATATAAACGTGAAGTTTCTGATTATCCCACTCTTTAATGCCAGAGATGCATTTTTAAGTAGAGCAAAAGAAAATGCTATTTTTAGTCCTTATAGACTATGCATGTTATTTCTTTTCTACTGTAACAAGAACAGGTAACATAAACATAACTATTTTATAGTAGCATTGTATTATTTTGTGTAAGGGTGTGCAATGTAAAATACTTTATAAGCATGTAAGTTACCTCTCTAAATTACAAATAAGAGATAAAGCAAAACATCATTAAATTATTAATAGCTCTGGGGGATAGAAGATGTTTACCTGCTTACATTCTTTTCTTAAATTAACCTACCCAGTGCCCAAAAGCATTTAATGAGCACTACTGTTCCATAGACACTGATCTACACACTGAAGATGTAGCTATGAACAATACAGTAAAATTTATATTTCTCATGGAACTTATATTCTAAGGAAGTATGGGCAGCTGAGATACTTCAGATAGGGAAAAGTGGGATAAATAAAATAAAACAGGGTAACAGAGCCTCTAAGTAGGTAAGCTATTTTCGATAGAATTAGGGAAATCCTTTCTGAGGAAGAGACATTTGGGCTGACACCTAAATGACAAAAGACAGGCAATTATGAGAAAATCCCTGGGAAATGCTTTCCAGACACAGAGTACAGAAAGTGTAAAACCTCTGAGGATAAACATCCTTGTGCATGTGAAGAAATCAAAGAAGGTCAGTGAGTGATGCATAGCTAATGAAGTGGAGATGAGGTCAAATAAATAGTCATGGACTGGTCCAAGAAAGAGAGCTTATACGGTATGGAATAGATTTCAGATTTTATCTTGAGTCTCTTAAAGTAGAGCAGTGGTATGTCCTAAAGTATATCTTTAAAATTTCATTCTGGGTATTATGGGGGAAATTACTGCCGAGAAACTTATAAAAATATGTCAGTCATAAAAAGAAATAATACATATAAGAGAATAGACTTCCACTTTGCCCAAGATGAGTAACAGAAAGTGGATTTACCCATACACCTGAAACAATGAGAAAAACTTGACAAAATGTATGAAACAATGGTTTTCAAGACATTGGACATGAGATACTGAAGAGCAGTAATCCCTGAGAGATAATGGGATGAGCCCTGTAATTGCCCATTTTGAGTTTATGGTCTTGAGAGAGTTTGTAGGCTGCAGTGCAGAGAACCAGGTTGGGCACAGTGGATTTTATTAGTTTAGGAGACAGAGCTGAGAGTTAGGAGGAAAATGAGCTTGCCATAGATGGCAGGACAGAAGATAAGAGGGAGGAAAAAAACTGCTCAGAGATATGGAGGTCAGCAGAATACTGATCGGCGTGTGCGCAAGAGGAAACTACCCAAGGGTATAGAAAGAACCCGGTCAAAGGATTTGTGCTAACAGTACTCTTCAGGGCTCCTGGAGAACTAAGAATAATGCCTATCACCACAGTCAGATTGGAAAACCTCATTGTTCATAGGGCACTAGGAAGAGTGCTCAGAAAAGTTTGCCTCAGGTAGTAATTTCCTAGGGCTGCAGTAATAAGGTACCACAGGCTAGGTAGATGAAACAAGAGAAGTGTATTGTCTCACAGTTTTGGAAGCTAGAAGTCTGAAATCAAGGTGTTGGCAGAGTTGGTCCCTTCTGAGGGTTATGAGAGAGATGGCTTCCTATCTCTCTCCTAAATCCTGGTGGCCCTGATTCCTTGGTTTGTGGCAGCATAACTCTAATTTCTGCTCTATTTTCATATGACCATCTTATTCCTGTGTATGTTGGTACAAAGTCCCCTTTTTATAATGACACCAGTCATATGAGGGCCCATAAGTGACCTCATCTTAAATTGCTTAAACCTGCAATAACTGTACATCCAAATAATGGTTAGGACTTCAACATATCTTTTTTTGGAGAGGACAAAATTAAACCCATAATACCTCAGTAAAGGGTAATAATCAGCTTTAGAATAAATACTGCTCTAGTTCTACCTAACAAACTTTGAAAGAAATATCAAAAGAATCAAACTCTTTCTAGATAACTTATCTGTGTCCCAGAACAAAACTCAAAACTATGTTTAGGGAAATAGAAAATATTTCGCACTAAACAAGGTAAAATTTACAATATCTGGCAGCCAGTCCAAATTACCAGGCAAAAAGGCAGGAAAATATGAACCACACTAAGGAGGAAAATTAAACATTTGAAACCAGTGCATAACCAACACAGACATTACAATTAATAGACAAGAATATTAAAATAGGCATGTTAATTGTATTACACAGTACAAAAACAGAGAATAATGAACATGTTAAGTAGAGATTTGCGATATATATGTGTATATATATATATGTATATACATATACATATATGTGAAAGATACATTAATCTTTTAATTCTGTGGACATTTGCTTTATTTATGGCATTATTTTGTTTTGGGGCAGGAAGTGCATATCATTTAACAATAAGTTCTTGGTGCTAACTTTTGTATGATCACAATAGTTTGGGTATGCTTAGCACAACACTTCTGTTTGAATAAATATACACTGTCATTATTTTTTTTTTAATTTTCTTTTATTATTATTTTTTAAACATCTTTATTGGAGTATAATTGCTTTACAATGTTGTGTTAGTTTCTGCTGTATGACAAAATGAATCAGCTATACGTATACTTATATCCCCATATCCCCTCCCTCTTGTGTCACCCACCCACTCTCCCTATCCCACCCCTCTAGGTGGTCACAAAGCACCGAGCTGATCTCCCTGTGCCATGCGGCTGCTTCACACTAGCTATCTATTTTACATTTGGTAGTGTATATATGTCCATGCCACTTTCTCACTTTGTCCCAGCTTACGCTTCTCCCTCCCTGTGTCCTCAAGGCCATTCTCTATGTCTATGTCTTTATTCCTGTCCTGCCCCTAGGTTCCTCAGAACCTTTTTTTTTTTTAGATTCCATACATATGTGTTAACATACGATATTTGTTTTTCTCTTTCTGACTTACTTTACTCTGTATGACAGATTCTAGGTCGATCCATCTCACTACAGATAACCCAAATTCTTTTCTTTTTATGGCTGAGTAATATTCCATTGTACATATGTGCCACATCTTCTTTATCCATTCATCTGTCGATGGACACTTAGGTTGCTTCCATGTCCTGGCTATTGTAGATAGTGCTGCAATGAACATTGTGGTACATGTCTCTTTTTGAGTTATGGTTTTCTCAGGGCATATGCCCAGTAGTGGGATTGCTGGTTCATATGGTGGTTCTATTTGTAGTTTTTTAAGGAACCTCCATACTGTTCTCCATAGTGGCTGAACCAATTCACATTCCCAGCAGCAGTGCAAGAGTGTTCCCTTTTCTCCACACCCTCTCCAGCATTTATTGTTTCTAGATTTTTTGATGATGGCCATTCTGACCGGTGTGAGATGATATCTCATTGTAGTTTTGATATGTATTTCTCTAATGATTAATGATGTTGAGCATTCTTTCAATGTGTTTGTTGGCAATCTGTATATCTTCTTTGGAGAAATGTCTATTTAGGTCTTCTGCCCATTTTTGCATTGGGTTGTTTGTTTTTTTGATATTGAGCTGCATGAACTGCTTGTATATTTTGGAGATTAATCCTTTGTCAGTTGCTTCATTTGCAAATATTTTCTCCCATTCTGAGAGTTGTCTTTTGGTCTTGTTTATGGTTTCCTTTGCTGTACAAAAGCTTTTAAGTTTCATTAGGTCCCATTTGTTTATTTTTGTTTTTATTTCCATTACTCTAGGAGGTGGGTCAAAAAGGATCTTGTTGTGATTCATGTCATAGAGTGTTCTGCCTATGTTTTCCTCTAAGAGTTTTATAGTGTCTGGCCTTACTACAGTGTTATTATTATATATTATATGTTGTAATCGTGGAGACCATTTGAGCAAAATGGATATTTGATAAAACAACATGGAGAAAGTTATGATGTCATTTGCTGTCTGTCAGGTTCTAGATAGGAGATAAAACTTTATGATTTATGAATATAAGTGATGATATTCTACAGCTTCAGTAATATAGTAGTTTTAAAGAAAATCATTCATTTTATATTCATATAATATATATTTGTTTTTCACATTATAAAATTATATTTATTTTAAAACATATGGACAAGAAAGATATTTAAACACAGTATAATTATGTAAGTTGCATGTTTAGATTATTTTAATGTGATATGGTATCATGAGAATTATTCATGCCATTTAATTTTCTTTGAAAACATATTTTCAAATGTTTACATAATATTTCATTGTATAAACTATCCTGAAGTATAAATACTTCTTTATTCTTGGGTATCTCGGAATTTGGGAGAATAATTTCCGTTAAACAAGTACTTAGACCTTAACAGAGCTATTATGAGATTGTGCAAAGTACCAAACTTATAAATTTATCAATATAGAACAGTGTGTTAAGAACTATACATGCTATTACTGTTTCATATTTTGTGTTGACAAATAACTTGTTGATAATTTTCTTGTGTATTTTGCCAAGGCATACCACAGTAAAGACCTATATGTTAGAGATAATTTTTCTTTGACTATGATTCCAGAATATTATTGGGAAAACTAGATTAAAAGTTAAAGATTAAAATATAACAAACTATGAAAAAAATCATGTTAAAAATTATAAGGAAATTCTTACTTCAAACCCTGATGCTGAAATATTTCTAATGTACTTCTGGACAATATAGATAACGTAGGTATTTTTAAAATTCATTAAGATTACTTAATACAATTATGTTTAACACCTTCTAAAAGATAATGAGATGATCATTATCAGTAATGAAAAATCTTATACTATTTGTTGCATGTACAAGAAAAGAAAAACTGAAGCTTTTAACCTATAAGAAAATCTGATATTAGATATGACTTGGGCTTAATCTCAGACGTACCATTTCCATTTTATGATGTATTGCTGGGGCCGTCTGACAGTATGACTTGGCAGGCAAGGCTTTCCCACAGTCAAGCGCCCATCTCTACCAAGGATCAGTAGCACACCTGGAGCAGTTTCTCACAAGGTTTACAGTTCTCTCCTGTGGCCTTGCTCCAGATTCTCAGGGGCCTGTATCATGATCCTCTTGCTGCTATGTGCCATAAGTCTCAGATTTGGCAGCCTCCATTTCACCCAGGGCTGGAGTAGTATTCCTAGGTGTGGTATGTGATGTTTTAAGATCCAAAGAGGCCTACCAGGCACTGTGCTTTCTTTTTGTGCTGGGGATATAAAATGCAATAAGTTGCCTCTTATTTTGGAAGTGATATCTGAGTAGGCCCCTGCCTATTGCATCCCTAATTTTTCTCTAAATTGGCATGTCTCTCAAATCTTTACAGGTCTTAACACTCAGTTCACGAAGCATGCATGTGTTACCAAGGTCTCTAGTGTACTAGCTGTCTCTTGCTTGTCCTGTCCAGTTGGCATGATGTCATCGATATAAGTGATTAATGTGATACTCTGGGGATATTTATGTTGTTCAGACCTCTTTGTACTATTTTGTGATGGAGGGCAGGAGGTTAACACAGCTCTGAGGAAAACAGTAAATGAATTCATTCTACTTAAACATGAGTTGTTTCTGATTCTCTTTTTTAATTGAAATGGAAAACAACACATTCACCAGGAACGGTCAGATACGAAGTAACTGAGGCCTTATTAATCTGCTTTATTTGGCACAATAGCAGTGATCAAGGATGTTGCCTGATTCAGCCTGCCCTTGTCTAAAATCATTCTCAAGAATATATCCAGTTTTTTTCCAGGGGCCAGACTGGCTAATCAAATGCAGAGAAGACTGAGAACATCACCACTCAATTCTTTAGGTCATTAATAGTGGTGTTAATTTCTACCATCCCATCCCTCTCTACGCCTGGGATGTAATATTATTTTTCAGTTACTACCTTGGTTGGGGGAGGTTAGTTTCATAGGTGTCCACCTGGCCTTACCTGCTATAAAGCTCTTCCCTATAGGCTACGTATGTGAGGGATCGTTCTAACTGCAAAGTATAATAATTCAGATTAGGTACCTGAGTACTGGAGAAATGAACGCTGAATCAATTCCATTTGTCCACTGTGAGCTGGACTTTAGCCAGGGCTTCATTTATTACAGGGAGCCAGTAACACCTGACTTTACTTGAGGGCCATGATGATGCCTTAATGTCAACTCAGACCCCAGTTCTCCTGCTATTTCAGTGTTCCTCCTACCTCAGTGCACAGTGACCTGAGTAAATGGCCATAGCGCCCCCTGAGGGAAAGACTGAAGAATCATTACAGTCTTGTAATAGCTGCAAGGTTCTCTTTTCCAGGGACCAGGCCACTTTGTTACTCAATGCGTTCCAGATTTGAAAACTGGCTCAGAGAAATGAGTAAGAGCTCCTTACTTTTTATTGGAGCAATTGCCCTCATGCCTCTGCCCCTGTATTTTTGCCTTTTTTGGTTAAGCAGCACCCTTCTTGACAGCTCATCGGTTTTGCCCCCAGGGATGCTATGCTCTATTAACCATCTGCACAACTCCCTGAGGATAAAAGCCCCCTTGGCTTCTCCGCTGACCTTGCCTTGCAATTAATGTAATTGCAGCCTCCTGGCTTCTGGTGATTAAACAGTGCCACCTGGCTTCTATTGGTGGGGGGGCATCATCACCCTGGAAGTTAATGAACTTAGCTTCTTAATGATACTGAGCATTGTCAACAGAAGGAGGTGAGTCTCCCCTCTCACCAGAGGAGGCCTAACGTCCTTGGTGAATGGTGTGTTCTCGCATCCCTCCTGTGGAACCCAGCCTCAGGTGGGTCTCCTTGTCTTTCTTATACCTCCATTCCAGAATATCCACTGACCTCAGCTCCTTATTCCCTTGTCTGCCATCTGTTAGGATAACTCAGGAGTTTCCACTTCACTGAGCATAGGCCTTTGTTTTTTCTCGGACTCCGAGAACCACCCTGCAGGGAGTTTGCTCCATTTCCTGGGCTTCTTTCAAGGACCAGGGTGTTAAACCCTGTGTCCCAAAAACTATCAGCCCAAGTGAATAAATTATTGTTTGTCCAGTGTAGCCCCCTTAATCACTCATCCTTAAATTCCAACCCTAGGAGTGTTTTCCTGACTCCTACTTGTATAAGCTAGCTAATTCTTAAAACTCTGGTTGGATAGTCTGTTTCATTACTTATAAGGCCCAGCACTTCTCCAGGAAGGTTAGGGAGGGATGTCACACTGGTGGCAGACAGAAAAGGTAATAGGAGTAGTTCCTGAAGGGTTCATCTCTTATGTAGCAGGTGGGAGGGGGGTGCCCTTCATAATTATAGTCCAGCATGGTGGAAAGGCTGGTTCTTGTGAAGGAGGGGTGGGCTACCTCTGTAAACCTAGAGGGGTTTGCAGGGTCTGCAGAGTCAGCATCCCCAGGTGCACACATCCACATCTCCCAGCTCATGTTGCGGGATCCCACATTTTCCTTGCCAAGTCCTTGACTTCCACATAACACACATATGTTGGCTGAGTGTATTAGTCAGGGTTCTCCAGGGAAACAGAATCAGGAGAGAGAGAGAGAGAGAGAGAGAGCAAGAGACTTTATTATGACAAACTGACTCGCAATTACGGAGAAAGAGAAGTCCCACCATCTACTCTCTACAGGCTGAAGACCAAGGAAAATCAGTTGTTTAATTCAGAGTCCGAAAGCCTGAGAACGAGGAAAGCCAAGGGCTGGTGATCAATGTCCCAGCTGAAGTAATCAGGAAGAAAGGGGAGGATTCCTCCTTTCTCTACCTTGTGTTCTCTTTAGGCTCCTGACAGATTAGATAGTGTTCACCCATACCCACATAGGGAGAAGGGAACCTGCTTTACTGATTCCACCAATTCAAATGCTAATCTCATCCAGAAACACCCTCAGAGAGTCACCCAGAAATAATACTTAATCTGGGGACCCCTTGACCAGTCAAGTTGACACATAAAACATCACACACCATGCTGAGCATTAAAGTCTTTGGACTCTAAATTTTACAACTGTTTATTTGGGCTGCCTCTCAGCTATTTCTGCTCCTCTGTATAAAATCTTTAGCCAATGAGCTGACACATTTTGCTAGGGACTATCCACGCCCCAACCTACCACCCAGGATAGAATCCTCTTGTCTGCTGAGTGGTGAATGGGTCAGTTCCAAATCTCCATATCAGCTGCCTGCTTTCTGTTTTACTGAGAACTTTCCCAAGCTCCTACCATGATCTTTTCATATCTACTATCCATATCTGCACACATATACACTTTCTCTCTGCCTTTTATGCTGTAGGAACTCTCAGTGCTTCTATTTAAAACCAATCCCTCTACTTTTGCAATAGATTCTATCCCCCTCACTTACTTAAATATATTACTCCAGCAATTTTCTCTTGTTTATATTGCATCAATTTGTCAGTATATCTGCATTCATCACTTCTCTTAACTGCTTATACTGTTAACATAGCACTCAGCCACCATAATCACTCACATAGACCTCTGTAAACCTCCTAAATGTTCTCCCTACTTCCCCCTTTACCCCACCCCCAGCCTATTCTCAATACAACAGAGGGAATCTTATAAAATTTAAGTCAGATCATGCCCCTCTTCTGCTCAAAATTCCCCACTATATTTCCGTCTCAGCAGGCAAGGTCTTATAATGCTCTACAAGGCCTTACATGATCTGGTTGCCCATTCCTTCTCTGAACTCATCTCCTAGTACACTTTCCCTCACTGCATTCCTGTTGTATTTTCTCTGCATATTCTTGAATATGCCAGACATTTTCCACCTAAAGGAACTAGCACTAGTTCCCTCTCTAGGGAATACCCTCCCCTCAGATATTTACCTGGCCAATGCTCTCACTCCCCTCAGGTATTTGCTCAGACATCACCTTTTCAAAGAGATATACTCTGGCACTCTGTTTAGAACTCCTGTTCTCATTAGCTTGTTTCATCTTTTTTCCCATAAGACTTCTCATCTTCTAACATACAAGTGTGCTTCCCTAATTTATTACAACTGTTCTTCTTTCACCGCCTCCTCTCAAGAGAATGTAAGCTCTGAAGATGATGTTTAATATGAAATGTGAATGAGAAGAAGAAAATACATTCCTGGTAGAAATGATAATGTCAGATCCCTAAAGAGAAATGGAGTAGCTGTTTCTGAGGAACCAAAGGAGGCCAAGCATGATGGAAGTTTAGTAGGGCAAGGTTTGCCCAGGATTGAGAGGGGGTCCTGGAATGTAAGATTTTTGAGGGCTAAAATGAAGACAGTCTCAGGCAAGGCAAGCCTTGCCCTTGGTATTGGGATAGGCAACATCCTAAGATATCTGCCAAGATTCTACCCTATGGTGTATGCACATCTTTTCCCAGTTATTCAATCAAACACTAAAGCAAGTGCTGCTTTGAACTCCCTAATCAGCAGACCCTAATAAAGGGAGAGTATCCTAGATGGGTCTGAACTAATTAAATGGGCTGTTAAAAGAATCCAGAGGGATTTTACAAAAGCAGCACAGGTTCTCTTACTGACCTGAAAGCAAGTAAGCAGCCATGTTGTGAGCTTCCTCTGCAGGCAGGGGTCACATCAGTAGGAACTGAGAGTGGCTTCTGGCCGCTGAGAGTGACCCCAAGCACCAGCCACCAAGAAATGGTGACTTACGTCCTTCAACCGTAGACACTAAATTCTACCAACAACTTGAATGAATTTGATAGAGGACCCAAGCTCCAGAAGAGAACACGGCCCCAGCTGACACCTTGATTTCAGCTTTGTGAGGCCCTGAGCAGTGAACCTAGTTACACCACACCAAGACTTCTGCCCTGCAGAAACTGTGAGTTAATAAATGGGTATTGTTTTATGTAGCTAAGTTTGTGGTAATTTGTTACACGGAAGTAGAAAATTAATACAGTGTTCTGAAGCAAGGAGGAGTTTTTAAGAGAGATTCAGACTACTAAAAGCAGGCTGTAGATCACGTAAGTCTTAAGTCAGAGGATGTAGTTTGGATTTTATTCTTAGTCCTATGGGAAGATGAAAGAAGATTTTAAATGGAGAGGTGCAAGACGAAATAGTTTTTTACCGGACATGCCCATGACCACTGGATCCTTAAAAATAATACTTATGTGTCAGATGCCTGAATCCTCACAGAGTTTATCTATCTCACCTCTAATATAGGTGTCTCTGTAACAAAGGCCCCCAGAGTGGATTAATGTGATATCCTGCCAAATGTCCAGGGAGTTCTGATCTCTTTGGACTATATTATGACACACCGTGGGGGAGTTAATGCAACCCTGGGGCAGAACTGTAAATGCATTCTGTTTTCTGTTTCAGGTAATTGTAAACTTTTAGTGAGACTTTTTTCTTTTTACTGGTACCATTATACATAGAAAAGATTACGTTCACTAAATCAATGTGCACATGCTATGTGCAGAAGACTCTATTAACCTACTCTGAAAAAGATACTATACCTGGCAAGGTGGCTGCAGTTGGAGCTATTACTTGGTTAAGTTTGCAGTGGTCTATTTTCACTAGGATCTAATTTATGTAGGAAATAGAGATGTGTTAAGAGCCTACACTCCTGCATTTCTAAAATCCTTATTGGAGACAATTTCTATCACACTCCTCCTCCAAGGCAATACTGTTTATACTGTTTTTGATGTACTCTAAGCGCTGAGGAATGGAGGTGGGGTGGTGTTGTGATGGATAGTTTCAGATGCTGCCGCTTGGCTTTCAGGTAATTGTTAATTGATCCCAGCTTTTTGTTGTCTTCTTGTAAAGCATAATTGAGTTTAGTTCATTCAATGCTATTTTTCCTAAACTTAGTATTTCCTCCATATGTTTCAAACAACTGGTAAATTGCATATTCCTTTCCACTGGTAGATTATTCTGATTTATGAGTGAATTTTTAACAACTGGACCAACACCTCGTGCCAGGGAATATCCTATGCTTACCTAACCACAGGTGATGGTGTCCTGCATTTCAGCTGGCAATGAGTGATCCAGCTCCAAGATTCATCTCATGCCTGCTTTCTTGGACCCACTCTTGATATCAACTGTCACAGTTTGGATCTCTAGGAAGCAGACTCTGAGATGAAGTTAAACGTGCAGACCTTTTCTAGGGAGAGTCCTAGAAATTAATATTTATGGAAGGGAGGTGAAAGAAGTAGAGTTGGGCAGAAGAAAATGAGCCGTAACATGGGTCTGATAGCTTAGCCCCATCACAGGGAGCTCTGAAGATTAAAAATGGCCCTTTACAGTGTCCATCAAAGCAGATATTATTGATTATCATAGGTTACTGTGAGTATTTTCTAGGAAAGCAGAAGTTTGTTTGATCTTCACATCAGTCATTTTTAATGAACAACCAGTTCAAATGGCTGGGCATTTTCATGCTTGCCTCAACAGTCATCGGATATAATTCACACTGGTAATGATATGACGTTGGCTGAGACAGCTCTCTGCAGCTGAGGCAATCCCTAGAGGGGTTGACAGCTGAAGACTGCTGCTAGCATTCCCAGCAGCCAGGGCAACAAATTCTCCCTTTTAATGAGATTTGGGAAGTGCACTTCTATGTCCATCAAAACCACTGTCATTGATTATCATAGGTTGCCAGGTAGTACTTCCCAAGAAGGGAGACTTTTTTTTTTTTCATCTTCACATCAGCAATTTTAATGAAAAGTCAGTACAAGCAACAAAATACAAATGACTCAGTGACCCTCAGGTTCTCAGTCTAGCTGACACAGGCATTTGGTAACCACACCTTGGTCATTACCATGAGGCCCAGCACTTCTGATCCTGATGTGAGGTGTGGAGATGTCTCTAAGGGACCCTGTGTGGTTCTCTGGGTGCTCTGGTATGCCTCTGGCAGCTTCTGCTGACAGGCCCAAGGCCCCAGTGACCCCCTACTTGAGGTCACCGAGGATCAGGTTATGCCCTACTAAGTGGCTTTTGCACAGAGAGCCCCACACTGCTCTTGGTCAGATTTTGCCTGTGGTCCAGGAGGCTGGGAGAGAGACAGTGAGCTTCTCCACCTTCCTAGTGAACTTCTGCTGGTGGTAGACACAACTTTTCTTGAGCATGAAGCTGAGGCTGCACTTTGCAGCGTGGAAGGGCCTCTTCCTGGTGTGGAGCTGCAGGTGGTTGATCAGGTTCTCCTTTCAGCTGCAGCACCTCTCACACTCATGCCACTGGAAGGGGCACTCGTGTACAGGGTGCCATGCCCTTGGAACCAGAAGCTCGCACGTGGGGATACCGGCGGGGCTGGCTCCTCTTAAAGCCTGCTGGTGCCTGGCCAGGTGCCACCACTTCTGTGCACAGTGCATCCCATACTCCCCATCCAGGTACAGCAGTGAGGCTGGCAGGGCCTCCAAGTTTAACCAGCCAGCTGGGCTTCCTGCCATCAGTACCAGGAGGAGGGCCTCTGGGTCTGAGCGTTTACTCTGGTAGCACTCAGCTGTAGAGCTCATCCCAGGGTGGGGGGATTTGGCGAGGTACGTGGCTCTAGCCCATGGATCCCAGCTCCCTGTCATGCTCTCTAATGCAGTCTCAGGGCTCTCTTCTCAGGAGTTGCCTTCCTTTTGGTAAAGTGTGCATTTTGGGGGTTTAAGCTACTGCTCACATCACTACCAGTGCCTTTCTGTATATTAAACTCTGCACTGACTCTTTAATATCCCTTCAATATCTCTCCATCAAGAAAGGAAATAACTTTCCCTTTTAGCGCCCGGGGTGTTTCAAAGGGGAGATGCAGAGAAAGGATGATTGGGCTTCTTCAGACACAAGCCCTCTCAACACATTGATTCCCAGAGTGCACAGGTTCCATTTTAGCACATGCCTGTGTACTTGAGTATGTGTTCCTGTGTGTGCTCATGTGTGAGGAGTCAGCCGGTGTCACACTGCATACAGCCATAGCTCATTTTTGACATCCTGACCTCACCCAGCTATCAACTGAGCCAAATCTCTCTGGCTTCTTTCACTTCTCCCTTCTGTGGAGTTAACGCCACACATGGTCTAATTTACAAACTGCTCTCCTACCATCTCCCCAGTATGTACACATAACACTGTATTCTGTCATATTTGTTGCACATCTAACACCCCATTTGTGGATTCAGTGTTTATTTTTTTTAAATTTTATTATAAAACTTTGAAAATCAAAGATTATGACCAAATGCCTGAGTTATGGGTTCCCCAATATTTCATGACAGTTAAGAGTCCTAAAGATTTTTTTGGCACATAATAGGCTCATTTGTTGGTGCAAAGACAGGATCACGAGGGGGGACTATTGCCTAATTTTGCAGATTAGGATATTATAATTTTATCCACACGCTAGTCATAAAATGCACACAATGCAGCCTATCATTAAAATACCTTTTGGAGAACTATTGCTTCACTATAAAATTGGTAAAACTTTCAGTCAAATAAGATGAACGGAAGAGTCTCTGTTCGTGCTTGATGATCCACTCCCTTCTTTCATGCCCACGTATTATTTCCTGTTTCACACCATGCCATAATCCACGCTGGTTTGTACCAGATTGGGATATTCAATGAGTCGAATGCTTTATACTAACTGCAAAAACATCATTTTCTCTGACAATGCCTACTTTAAGATTAGACCTTAAGAACAAAATCTTCTCACCTGAGTTTCTCTTCTAATGACATCTGTTCCTAATTTGCTAATGCAAATATCCCTGATGGGCTTCAGGAGGATCTGTGGCCTGTTTCTTCTTTGACATTTCTAGTGTGAAGTGGAAAACAGTGCCTGGCATGAAGAAAAGAATGGAAGTTTTTTTTGAAGTTGTAATTATAAGCCTCTATACAGATGAAAGCTATTATTGTTCTTATTATTAATTCAATTTGTAAAATAAATATGATACTGATAATGGAATGATACATAACTATCAAAATAATCCACTATATATTAGTGCTTATCAAACAATAAAAAAGAATCCTCTGGAATGTTTACATAATTGTAGATGTCTTGATCCCATTTCTCAAGACTCCAATATAGTAGGTTTGGGTGGGGTTCAAGAATTTTTAGCAACCACGCTAGATAATTCTGGTGCAAGTGGTGAGCAGTCATTAGTTAGAAAGTTCTGACAAAAAGCTTTTTGGTTCGTAAATTGGTTGAAGTTGTTGGAAGGAGATGATAAATTAGAATTTGAGTTTAAAGATTATCCCAAACTCTTCCACTTTGAAGTCACTGCCAGAACCCAAGCCACTGCTCTTTCCATCATCACCTCCTAACTAGCATGTACAGATGCAAGGTTGGTGTGACAGAATTCAGATTTAAAAACCTTACTGAATTTAGTAAGTTTTACTATGACGCTCATGAAAAAAACAGATCTTTTGCACTTTAAATGATTCCGTGTGACTATGTTGACATAAATATATTAACATAGATTCTTAGTATTCTGAATGATGCTTTGATAGGCAGAAATATCATTACATGTCTCTTTAAAAAACCTTGCACATGAAAGAATTTTGCTCTGTACATTCTTTTGTAACCTCCAGGAGATATGAATACAAGTTCCTTACTTGCAACAAGAAAGCTGGAGATAATAAATAGATGTAAGAGTCCAAGAAAATCAACCCAAATCTATTTGGACTGTATATATCCTCTCTGGAGATTCTAAAGAATTTTTAAAAGATGCAGAGACAACTTATCCCTCTTTTCAACTTATATCCTGGTAGATACTGTGGTTTCTCTGGATAGACATTGAAATGCAGTATTAACATATGGTCCATATGCATTTCTAATTAAAATGTTCACTGTCAAGTACAGGAGATTTTTCTTTACATAAATTACTTTGCATTTTTCTTGGTTTTCCAAGCTGAGAATTTTTGGAAAATATCATTTGGCTGTATACTTTCACTGGGAATAATATTTTTGGCCTGGAGTTCTTATTGATGTCAAATCTTGGCATATACTAAAAGTGGGAAAGTCGAAATTGCTCAGCAGCAGTATATATGAACCTGGGAAAAAAACATGTAGGCAGTAAACCATGCTGGCATGATAATAGAGAAAACAGTAAGCAAAGTGGAGTGAAAGAATGTTAAAGAAAAAAAACAAACCCATACTGGGCTCTTTTAGAATTTAAAAAATCATGAAATCATGATAGATTTAATCTTAAATTTGATTGATTTATATATTTACAATTTGAGAAAAAGTCACTTAATCTTCTGAGTTAGTTGTGAATTCACAAGCTTTTTTAATTACATCTTTATTGGAGTATAATTGCTTTACAATGGTGTGTTAGTTTCTGCTTTATAACAAAGTGAATCAGTTAGTTATACATATGTTCCCATATCTTTTCCCTCTTGCGTCTCCCTCCCTTCAACCCTCCCTATCCCACCCCTCTAGGTGGTCAAAAAGCACCAAACTGATCTCCTTGTGCTATGCGGCTGCTTCCCACCAGCTATCTATTTTATATTTGGTAGTGTATATATGTCCATGCCACTCTCGCGCTTTGTCACAGCTTACCCTTCCCATTCCCCATATCCTCAAGTCCATTCTCTAGTAGGTCTGTATCTTTATTCTTGTCTTACCCCTAGGTTCTTCATGACATATTTTTCCCTTAAATTCCATATATATGTGTTAGCATACGGTATTTGTCTTTCTCTTTCTGACTTCACTCTGTATGACAGACTCCAAGTCCATCTACCTCATTACAAATAGCTCAATTTCATTTCTTTTTATGGCTGAGTAATATTCCATTGTACATATGTGCCACATCTTCTTTATTCATCCGATGATGGACACTTAGGTTGTTTCCATCTCTGGGCTATTGTAAATAGAGGTGCAATGAACATTTTGGTACATGACTCTTTTTGAATTACGGTTTTCTCAGGGTATATGCCCAGTAGTGGGATTGCTGGTTCATATGGTAGTTCTATTTTTAGTTTTTTAAGGAACCTCCATACTGTTCTCCATAGTGGCTGAACCAATTCACATTCCCAGCAGCAGTGCAAGAGTGTTCCCTTGTCTCCACGCCCTCTCCAGCATTTATTGTTTCTAGATTTTTTGATGATGGCCATTCTGACTGGTGTGAGATGATATCTCATTGTAGTTTTGATTTGCATTTCTCTAATGATTAATGATGTTGAGCATTCTTTCATGTGTTTGTTGGCAGTCTGTATATCTTCTTTGGAGAAATGTCTATTTAGGTCTTCTGCCCATTTTTGGATTGGGTTGTTTGTTTTTTTGTTATTGAGCTGCATGAGCTGCCTGTAAATTTTGGAAATTAATCCTTTGTCAGTTGCTTCATTTGCAAATATTTTCTCCCATTCTGAGGGTTGTCTTTTGGTCTTGTTTATGGTTTCCTTTGCTGTGCAAAAGCTTTGAAGTTTCATTAGGTCCCATTTGTTTATTTTTGTTTTTATCTCCATTACTCTAGGAGATGGGTCAAGAAGGATCTTGCTGTGATTTATGTCATAGAGTGTTCTGCCTATGTTTTCCTCTAAGAGTTTGATAGTTTCTGGCCTTACATTTAGGTCTTTAATCCATTTTGAGCTTATTTTTGTGTATGGTGTTAGGGAGTGATCTAATCTCATACTTTTACATGTACCTATCCAATTTTCCCAGCACCACTTATTGAAGAGGCTGTCCTTTCTCCACTGTATATTCCTGCCACCTTTATCAAAGATAAGGTGACCATATGTGCATGGGTTTATCTCTGGGCTTTCTATCCTATTCCATTGATCTATCTTTCTGTTTTTGTGCCAGTACCATACTGTCTTGATTACTGTAGCTTTGTAGTATAGTCTGAAGTCAGGCAGCCTGATTCCTCCAGCTCCATTTTTTGTTCTCAAGATTGCTTTGGCTATTCGGGGTCTTTTGTGTTTCCATACAAATTGTGAAATTTTTTGTTCTAGTTCTGTGAAAAATGCCAGTGGTAGTTTGATAGGGATTGCATTGAATCTATAGATTGCTTTGGGAAGTAGAGTCATTTTCACAATGTTGATTCTTCCAATCCAAGAACATGGTATATCTCTCCATCTGTTTGTATCATCTTTATTTTTCATCATTAGTGTATAGGAATGCCAGAGATTTCTGTATCCTGCAACTTTACCAAATTCATTGATTAGCTCTAGTAGTTTTCTGGTAGCATCTGTAGTAGTTTTCTGTAGCATTCTCTATGTATAGTATCATGTCATGTGCAATCAGTGACAGCTTTACTTCTTCTCTTCCAATTTGTATTCCTTTTATTTCCTTTTCTTCTCTGATTGCTGTGGCTAAAACTTCCAAAACTATGTTGAATAAGCGTGGTGAGAGTGGGCAACCTTGTCTTGTTCCTGATCTTAGTGGAAATGCTTTCAGTTTTTCACCATTGAGGACGATGTTGGCTGTGAGTTTCTCATATACGGCCTTTATTATGTTGAGGAAAGTTCCCTCTATGCCTGCTTTCTGCAGGGTTTTTATCGTAAATGGGTGTTGAATTTTGTTGAAAGCTTTCTCTGTATCTATTGAGTTGATCATATGGTTTTTCTCCTTCAATTTGTTAATATGGTATATCACGTTGATTGATTTGCGTGTATTGAAGAATCCTTGCATGCCTGGAATAAACCCCACTTGATCATGGTGTATGATCCTTTTAATGTGCTGTCTGATTCTGTTTGCTAGTATTTTGTTGAGTATATTTGCATTTATGTTCATCAGTGATATTGGCCTGTAGTTTTCTTTCTTTGTGACATCCTTGTCTGGTTTTGGTATGAAGGTGATGGTGGCCTCGAAGAATGGGATTGGGAGTGTTCCTCCCTCTGCTATATTTTGGAAGAGTTTGAGAAGAATAGGTGTTAGCTTTTCTCTAAATGTTTGATAGAATTCACCTGTGAAGCCATCTGGTCCTGGGCTTTGTTTGTTGGAAGATTTTTAATCACAGTTTCAATTTCAGTGCTTGTGATTGGTCTGTTCATATTTTCTATTTCTTCCTGATCCAGTCTTGGCAGGTTGTGCATTTCTAAGCATTTGTCCATTTCTTCCAGGTTGTCCATTTTATTGGCATAGAGTTGCTTGTAGTACTCTCTCATCATCTTTTGTATTTCTGCAGTGTCAGCTGTTACTTCTCCTTTTTCATTTCTAATTCTATTGATTTGAGTCTTTTCCCTTTTTTTCTTGCTGAGTCTGGCTAATGGTTTATCCATTTTGTTTATCTTCTCAAAGAACCAGCTTTTAGTTTTATTGAACTTTGCTATCGTTTCCTTCATTTCTTTTTCATTTATTTCTGATCTGATTTTTATGATTTCTTTCCTTCTGCTAACTTTGGGGGTTTTTTTGTTCTTATTTCTCTAATTGCTTTAGGTGCAAGGTTAAGTTGTTTATTTGAGATGTATCCTGTTTCTTAAGGTAGGATTGTATTGCTATAAACTTCCCTCTTAGAACTGCTTTTGCTGCATCCCATAGGTTTTGGGTCGTCGTGTCTCCATTGTCATTTGTTTCTAGGTATTTTTTTAAATTTCTTCTTTGATTTCTTCAGTGAACAGTTTGTTATTAAGTAGTGTGTTGTTTAGCCTCCATGTGTTTGCATTTTTTACAGATCTTTTCCTGTAATTGATATCAGGTCTCATAGTGTTGTGGTCAGAAAAGATACTTGATACAATTTCAATTTTCTTAAATTTAACAGCTTGATTTGTGACCCAAGATATGATCTATCCTGGAGAATGTCCCATGAGCACTTGAGAAAAATGTGTATTCTGTTGTTTTTGGATGGAATGTCCTATAAATATCGGTTAAGTCCATCTTGTTTAGTGTATCATTTAAAGCTTGTGTTTCCTTATTTATTTTCATTTTGGATTATCTGTCCATTGGTGAAAGTGGGGTGTTAAAGTCCCCTACTATGAATGTATACCTTGTATCTTACTGTCAGTTTTCAACCTGGCTACCCCCAAGCAAAACATACCAATGGAATGCGTATAACTGTATAATTCTTTCAGAAAACTAGGGCTTTTCTTTCTGTTGTTTGTAACAGTTTGTATGGACAGAAGAATTGCAGTTGTGAGTGTGAGTGTAAATTGTAATGCAAGTTCTTAGTAATTTTTATAAAAACCTCTTGTTTTAATTAAGAAACTGTATCCAACTACAATAAGAAATTAATGGGAGTTGAGAAAGGAGGGGTAAGATTTAGGAACACAGTGAAGGATAATTTGTTTTTCTGTTTTTTGTGTGTTTTTTTTTGTGGTATGCGGGCCTCTCACTGTTGTGGCCTCTCCCTCTGCGGAGCACAGGCTCCGGACGCACAGGCCCAGTGTCCATGGCTCACGGGCCCAGCTGCTCCACGGCATGTGGGATCTTCCCAGACCGGGACATGAACCCATGTCCCCTGCATCGGCAGGCAGATTCTCAACCACTCCATCACCAGGGAAGCCCGGTGAAGGATAATTTGAATCACAGAAGTGGGGAGAGAGAAGCCATGGCAGTCAGGAAGGGGTAATGGCCCAAGGATTAGGTGAAGATTCTGTCTCATTCATTGGTTAAAATAAAATTGAATTTGAAATTTTAATTTTTTAAGTTGTGTTAACAACTCCCAAATCAAAGAGTCATATGAAATTATTTTATCCTGGACTTGATTGAGGGTATAGATACCTTTCTTACCTCTGAATTTGGCAAACAGGAACTTGGTTCTTTTCCCCTTCACTTTGTTATATTCAGTCCTTTTTTCAGGGGTTAGCTTAAATGCCATTTCCTCAATTCCTAGAGTAGGTAATGGGGGAGCATTACCCATTGCCAACTCTAGGAATTAAAGTAGTGACATTTAATACATACTTCAATGTTTTGCTGGCATAAAGTTCATCATACTTACTTCAAATTAATTGCTTAATGACTGTCTTCCTACCTACATTGTAAGGTACAAGAAGGCAGGGAGCACATCAGTTGTATTCAGAATGTAGTGCTTTAGTAAACAGAGTAAGTGGTCAATAAATATTTGCTGTATTGTCTCTAGTGAGTGCTCTCCCCTCACACATCTTTTCTCACTGAGGACTTCTTTGTCCTACCTGGCCCCAAATTTCAGACGCTACAGTCCTACATTTCTTTTTAGGTTAGACCAACTTGTCCCCAAAATGTGTGCTACAAAAATTAGTCTTAAAAGATATTCTGGCAAGAAGAAAAATCTAGGGTTAAACAGGTTTTGGAAATGCTGTGTACTGTTTAGTATTCTTTTTTGTTTGTTTTTTTAGTAAAAAATATACTTTAACATGTCAAAGGCTTTACATTCTGTGATAAAGAAAACCACTTAACCTTATTTAACCTGTCATTTTATATAGGCTTACTAGAACTTAAAGCCCCTTCCTCATGACTTTTCCATTACATCTGGGGTTTTTTTGTATTTTATTTTATTTTATTTTTTGAATTTTATTTATTTTTATATAGCAGATTCTTATTAGTATCTGTTTTATACCTATTCGTGTGTATATGTCAATCCCAATCTCCCAGTTCATCCCACCACAACCCCACACTACCCCCCACTTTCCCCCCTTGGTGTCCGTACAACTATTCTGTACATCTGTGTCTCTGTTTCTGCCCTGCAAACTGGTTCACCTGTACCATTTTTCCATGACATCTTATAGAACAATTATGTCATGAAACGCCTTTTGGGGAAAGTTTGAGGTGTTTACAACAGCATCTATCTCTTGACTTACATCAAGGCCCTTTCCCAGCACACATGAATATCTAGCAATTATAACCTGGATTCTAGCCCCATTTTCACTATTTACTAACCATGTTACCTTAAGCTATAAAAACTCATGACAGTTCTATGAGGATCAGTTTTCCACTTCTGCAAAATTATCTGATCTGCTGTAGTGGGTTGAATGGTGGCTCCCCAACATATTTATGTCCTAACTTGCAGAATCTCTGAATATGACCTTATTTGGAAATAGCCTCTTTCCAGGTATAATCAAGTTGAGCATCTTGAGATGGGACCATCCTGGATTATCCAGGTGGGTCCAAGATCCAATGACAAATGCCCTTATAAGTGACAGAAGAGGAGAAAATGTAGACTTGGAGGATAAGTTCATGTGGAAAAGAGGGAAGAAATTAGAGTTATATAGTCACGTCAGGAAAATATTATTTCTCTTATTTCATAAAATTTTGTTATTAATGGTAGAGCTTGTGTTGGTAGTAGTAATAGCAATATTAGTAGCAGTTACTGCTTATTGAGAAACTATGTTACGATATACACTGTTCTAGGCCTTCATGTGTATTTTCAGGTAGAATCCTTAATTTTCAGAGAAGAAAGTTAAAACTTAGAAGTTGAATATCAAACCCACAATCACACAGATGGCCAGTTCTGAAACTGGAATCTGAACATAAGTCTTGCTAACTTACCATTACATCATGACAACTTTGTTTTAGCCCATGTTTACTCTGAAGGAAAATCTTGGTAGCTTGTTATAGGCTATTACATAAAAAATGGTTTAATGCCAGGAAGGGATCCTTAATTGCTGAAGGAGAGTACTCATTTATGGAAGGCAGAGCAGTAGGAAAAAGAGGAATTATCAATAGAAGGACAAGGATGGCCGCACATAGAGCCTTAGGGAAGACGAGTGAAAGAGAAAGTCCCAAGTGTGCTGGTAAAAATGGGCTAGGGAGTCTTATGCTCTTTTCACAAAGAAGGTGCTCTACATGATAACTGGCATCTAATTATTTTCATGACTAAATCAGCAAGCTGCTAGGAGAAGGAATGCTTTCCACCACCATGAAATCCTAGAAGAGAAAAATCTCAACAGCTGTTGTTCCTTCAAGGTTTATTATTCCTTGTAATATAGACTGTTTAGAAAATGTGTCATATCCATGCATTTGCCAACAAAAGATCAGCCAGGTCTTTTCCCTTTCTTAATTTTTTTTTTTTTTTTTTTTTGCGGTATGCAGGCCTCTCACTGCTGTGGCCTCTCCCGCCATGCAGCACAGGCTTCAGACGCACAGGTTCAGTGGCCATGGCTCACAGGCCCAGCTGCTCCGCGGCATGTGGGATCTTCCTGGACCGGGGCATGAACCCGTGTCCCCTGCATCGGCAGGCAGACTCTCAACCACTGTGCCACCAGGGAAGCCCTCTTTTCTTTTTTTTTATTCCTATCATGTTTATCCTTTTTGCTTATTTAATCTACATTTTCCTTTTTTCTTTTTTTTTTTTTTTTTGCGGTATGCGGGCCTCTCACTGCCGCGGCCTCTCCCGCTGCGGAGCACGGGCTTCGGACGCGCAGGCCCAGCGGCCATGGCTCACGGGCCCAGCCGCTCTGCGGCATGTGGGATCCCCCCGGACCGGGGCACGAACCTGCGTCCCCTGCATCGGCAGGCGGACCCTCCACCACTGCGCAACCAGGGAAGCCCTACATTTTCCTTTTAAATTTCTTAAATAAGATGACACAGATCAGTTAATGTTAAATGTTTTACATTTTTGTTTTAAACTGAATGCAAGTTTTTGCTTTTTAATTTTTGCTCATAATGAGCAAGATCCATGACCAAACTAAGTTTTGAAATTCTGTGTTATACTTAGAGGAAGGGGGGTATTGTGTTTATACAAATATGAATACATACATTAAATAAATGTTTTCATTATTGCATCAGGGTAAAAGCTTATGATGAGCAAAAGTACAAGCTATCAGTCTTGAGTCTTGTGTACTGAAATCTGAGTGACAAAATGCTCTATTTTTGAGACGGCAAGTTCCTCACCTTTATAACTCGACTTGTAATTATAGGGAGGTAATGTAAATGCAAAAATTGCAGAGGAAAGAACACTCCCAAACTCATTCTATGAGGCCACCATCATCCTGATACCAAAACCAGACAAAGATACTACAAAAAAAGAAAATTACAGACCAATATCACTGATGAATATAGAGGCAAAAATCCTCAAAAAAATACTAGAAAACAGAATCTAACAACACATTAAAAGGATCATACACTATGATCAAGTGGGATTTATCCCAGGGATGCAAGGATTCTTCAATATATGCAAATCAATCAATGTAATACACCATATTAACAAACTGAAGAAGAAAAACCATATGATCATCTCAATAGATGCAGAAAAAGCTTTTGACAAAATTCAACACCCATTTATGATAAAAAACTCTCCAGAAAGTGGGCATAGAGGGAACCTACCTCAACATAATAAAGACCATATATGACAAACCCACAGCAAACATCAATCTCAATGGTGAAAAACTGAAAACATTTCCTCTAAGATCAGGAACGAGACAAGGATGTCCACTTTTACCACTGTTATTCAGCATACTTTTGGAAGTCCTAGCCATGGCAATCAGAGAAGAAAAAGAAATAAAAAGAATACAAATTGGAAAAGAAGAAGTAAAACTGTCACTGTTTGCAGATGACATGATACTATACATAGAGAATCCTAAAGGTGCCACCAGAAAACTGCTAGAGCTAATCAATGAATTTGGTAAATTTGCAGGATACAAAATTAATGCACAGAAATCTCTTGCTTTCCTATACACTAATGATGAAAAATCTGAAAGAGAAATTAAGGAAACACTCCCATTTCCATTGCAACAAAAAGAATAAAATACCTAGGAATAAACCTACCTAGGGAGACAAAAAACCTATATGCAGAAAACTATAAGACACTGATAAACAAAATTAAAGGTAATACCAACAGATGGAGAGATATACCATGTTTTTCAATTGGAAGAATCAATATTGTGAAAATGACTATACTACCCAAAGCAATCTATAGATTCAATGCAATCCTTATCAAATTACCAATGGCATTTTTTACAGAACTAGAACAAAAAATATTAAAATATGTATGGAGACACAAAAGACCCTGAATAGCCAAAGCAGTCTTGAGGGAAAAAAACAGAGCTGGAGGAAACAGACTCCTAGACTTCAGACTATACTACAGAGCTACAGTAATCAAGACAATATGGTACTGGCACAGAAACATAGATCAATGGAACAAGATAGAAAGCCCAGAGATAAACCCATGCACCTGTGGTCAACTAATCTATGACAAAGGAGGCAAAGATATACAATGGAGAAAAGACAGTCTCTTCAGTAAGTGGTGCTGGGAAAACTGGACAGGTACATGAAAAAGAATGAAATTAGAACACTCCCTAACACCATACACGGTCTCAAAATGTATTCGAGACCTAAATGTAAGACCAGACACTATAAAACTCTTAGAGGAAAACATAGGAAGAACACTCTTTGACATAAATGACAGCAAGATCTTTTTTGATCCACCTCCTAGAGTAATGGAAATAAAAACAAAAATAAACAAATGGGACCTAATGAAACTTCAAAGCTTTTGCACAGCAAAGGAAACCATAAACAAGACAAAAAGACAACCCTCAGAATGGGAGAAAATATTTGCAGACAAATCAATTGACAAAGGATTAATCTCCAAAATATATAAACAGCTTATGCAGTTCAATATTAAAAAAACAACCCAATCCAAAAATGGGCAGAAGACCTAAATAGACATTTCTCCAAGGAAGACATACAGATGGCCAAGAGCACATGAAAAGCTGCTCAACATCACTAATTATTAGAGAAATGCAAATCAAAACTACAGTGAAGTATCATCACCTCGCACCAGTTAGAATGGGCATCATCAGAAAATCTACAAACAAGAAATGCTGGAGAGGGTATGGAGAAAAGGGAACCCTCTTGCACTGTTGGTGGGAATGTAAATTGATACAGCCACTATGGAGAGCAGTATGGAGGTTCCTTAAAAAACTAAAAACAGAATTACCATATGATCCAGCAATCCCACTACTGGGCATATACCCAGAGAAAACCATAATTCAAAAAGACACATGCATCCCAATGTTCATTGCAGCACTATTTACAATAGCCAGGTCATGGAAGCAACCTAAATGCCCATCGACAGACGAATGGATAAAGAAGTGGTGGTACATATATACAATGGAATATTACTCAGCCTTAAAACGGAACGAAATTGGGTCATTTGTTGAGACGTGGATGGATCTAGAGACTGTCATAAAGAGTGAAGTAAGTCAGAAGGAGAAAAATAAATATCGTATATTAACACATATATGTGGAACCTAGAAAAATGGTACAGATGAACTGGTTTGCAGGGCTGAAATTGAGACGCAGATGTAGAGAACAAACGTATGGACACCAAGGGGGGAAAGCGGCAGGGGGTGGTGGTGGTGGTGTGATGAATGGGTGATTGGGACTGACATGTATACACTGATGTATACAAAATTTATGACTAATAAGAACCTGCTGTATAAATAAATAAATAAAATTTAAAAAAATCAACTTAAAAAGTCATCATGAAATAGATATTAAAACCATTTCTTTATATTAGGATTCTTTGTAAAAAAAACATATTATTGGTCAATTCTTTTTCTCTTATTTATTTCTGAGGGGGATGGCAGACTTTGCATACCACAATGAAGAAAAACAGGTGCTTTGTATGATATGCTTCATTGAACACAGTCATTTTATAAACATTGTGATTATGCTCCATGTCCATAAATCTGCATACCACTGTGGCTAGAAAAGGGATAACTGGGTATATTCAACTGGGGAAAATGCTTTAAGTAAAAAATCTTTTTGATGTGTGAAATTGTCTGCTGGCCCCTGACAAATTTTGACAATATTTTAAATTATTGTATATGGAAAAAAACCTGCCCCAGAGACGTTGTAAAACAAAACCCAAAGCATTGGTTTTGCGCTAGTCTCTGCACTGAATGGAATTATTGGCAGGGATAAGTATCCTATTATCTTAATCTGAAAAAAACCCTCAAAACCCTGTATTTTTTCAGTTGAACTCCAATGATCTCAGCAGTGTCTGTATGACAGTTTACATTTAAACTGGCTATGCATGTCACTCTTTGCTCTGATAATGAAGACACAAAAATCCGCATATGGCTTTGAAAGTCATCTAAAAAATTAGACTCACCCCAAATGCCTTCACCCTGATAAATGTCTCTTTCTCTTTCCCGTCCCCTAAACAAATACCTTTGGCTAATCAATTAGTTCCTTAAGCTTCAGTTGTGTCATATTTTCACAAAAAAACTGTCTTGAAATGTATTATTATTCAGACACCTTCCAACTCTAAAGTTCTAGAAGACTCAGCTGCAAATCATTCAGAACACATTGTCAAGCAAACATCAAAGAAAAATGAAGAAAAGAGAAGTTTATTTACAGGTTTTTTTCCCTCCTTTCTCTACTTATTTCTCTCCTTCCTCCCTTACTCTTTCCTTTCCCTCTATGAAACAGGACAACTGAAGGGGAAAATCCCCACATATAATAACTTTAATTAAAAAGATTCTCACTCTTGAATATATGTGCCATGATGTGATTTTTATCTGTTGCTTCCAACAGTGTTTAGCCTTTGACCCTGACTTTTTCCACAGGATATATAATTTTAAAAGAGTATAAGCAGACATAACATTATATGTCTCAATTGCTTGCTGTAAAAAACTTTATTTCTGTCTTTTTTAGGTAGTTTTTAGTTAATTATCATAAATATTTGATCTGCTTTGAAATTTTCACAGCTGTAAGAGGAAGAAATATCATTGAAATCAAAATAATAGTTTTATCATTATTAGTAGTGATAATAGAATTAGTAAACAAAGGTAGTAGCAAACATTTATTGAATACTTATTATTTTTGAGGTACTGTTATGTTAGACATTTAATATGAGCAAATAATTATTTCATCTATTTAAAAAGGAGGAGCTTTGAGTTAGCATGGTTAAATAACTTTTTCAAGATTACACAGCACCTAAGTTGCTTTGGAGTGCATGATCATAATCACCATGCTAGACAAACAAAGCAGAAAATAAGTTATCTACCATATCATCGACCTGAGGCAGCCTCCATTAACATATCCAGAATGAGCCTCAGTGTGTAAGGCCCTTGTTGGTGCTCTGTCAGTGTGAAAGCCATTGTGGTGATGTATCCTTTTGGCCCTGTAGAGGGAAGCATTCCTATTCCAAAAATCTTATGCACTCAATTATCAAGTGTTCAGAGATACCATCATTAAGGTATCATTTAGGGTGAATAATGCTCGTTCTAGGCCACTTGCTTTTAGTTCAGATAATCCTTAGGATGGATAAGTGTTAAGCAGTTAATAGTTATTAACACTTGCCAAATATTATAAAAAGTCAGGTACTGTGTATTGATCACTTATGCTCTGGACTCTATAATATGCAATATGATCATATGCATGAGTGTCAGCCTATGGTTTCTGCATTTGTGTGTGCGTGTGTTTGTGTGTGTTTGCATTTTCTTTCAGTCTATAAAATAGCCAGTTTATGGAGACACAAAACTGAAGCTCAGTTTGTAAGTAATATGCCAAAAGTTATTTGCTTGGCTCAGGAGAAAGAAAATATGACTTGGAATGAGATATAACCGAGTTTTAACATTTCTCTGCCAATTTCTATATATGAACTTGTAGATGATGCTTAATATCAGTTTTCACATCAGTAAACTTCAGATACTAATATATAACTTAGGTTGTATAAAATTTACATGAGAAAGTGCATATAAAGCCACAAATACCTTGCCTACCGAGAGTAAACCATCTTCTCATAATGCCCGAGTCCAGCTACCCCGCCTTCGAAAGGATGAGCCAATAGGTTTATCTTCCTAGTATACTGAGGAACTTTGTGAGAAAGGCTCACACCCAGATAGGAGAAAACATGGTGGTAATAGATTATTTCTTCAACAGTTAGTACAAGTGAAAACCTGTCATTGTGCTTGTTTACCATGCCCTTCTCTGGCATGAGGCGCAGAATTCTGTGAGCAATGCAGCACCTTTAGTGTCAAGTTGCTTCCTGTGACCAGTGCATGTGTCTGGGGCCCTGCTTGCTTGCTTGCTTACTTTATACAACAGGACACGGAGGCTGAAGACACCACAGTTTGAATGCTCACGCTTCACACTTACTATGTATTTAGAAATGTTGAAGTCATCATCTCCTGATCTGCTTCACCAAGAGCATTAACATCAAGTAAAATGGGCTTGATGAATTCAGTGATAATTTGAAAGCTGTGTCAAAAGCACATCTTGCTGAAATGGAAATACTAATAAAACTGGGGACTCAGAAGGAGTCCATTATCCACCTCACCAAGTTTGCAGAGAAATTGCCTCTCATTAGTTCCCATTCCCTGGTGGATTCAGGCTATTTTTACAACTGGGTTTAAACAAAGCGTCTAGGACTACCTGCCAAGGAGGAACAGGCACTTTGTTCAAGGGGCTTGCTCATCACATGAGGTAATGGCACATCTGTTTGGACTGTCTGGGCTGAGATAGCAGATGCTGCTGCAAACTGAGTATTTAGAGAGACAACAACAAATATAAAGAGACACCTACTTATACAACAAACCCCCCCTCAGCACAGATTCACAGGCTGCTGCCAAAGATTTGTGGAGAGCTGTCTGCACATCCCGAACATGATGGGGAAGCTCTGATGCATCACAGATCTCCTTGGCCGGTTGGAAGGACTAGTTGAAAATAACTTAAAAAAAAAAATACAACAGATTCCTTGCAACGTTAGAACATTCAGAATGATATTCCCAATGGATGTAACTTCTGGCAAATGGTAAACTTTGCTTTGTGGCTCTGTTCAAAAGAAAAGGGTTATGTGGTCCAGGCTCATGTTGAAAATTGCCAGAGATCATTCCACCTCTAGTTTACATGGACCTCACATTCTGGACAGTTCATGTGGTGTATCTGGGCCATTTTCAAACAGAGCAACAACGTGTGATTAGTTTTTAATCTGGCTCTAAGACTGTTCATGCATGCATCCATTCCTCCATTCCATTACAATGGTCAGATATTAAACTGGCTATTTAGACGTTTCATTTCTTAGTCACATTAATTCAAAATATATATTTTAAAGCAAGTTATTTAACATATTAGTACCTTTTCCTCTGGTGCATTAGGGGAGCTAGTCAGCATAGGTTTTCATTAATGAGGACTATTTTATGTACCTATAGGAAACAGAAAGAGAGCACTACTAGCTTTTTACCAGGCAGATGCTAGATGCTCTATGTATAGGGTAACTTTAAAACTATGTTTGCCCTGGTCACAGCTATTTTTGCCAGTCATCCTTCCTGGTATTTGGTTTATCATTTGTCCTAAATTTTTCAGCTTTAATAAAGTATTAATTTGTATTAAAGTAAACTTGGATGAGCTTGGCAACTTCCAAACTGTGCTTTGAGCTTCTGTTATAGTTTTGACTGGTAGTATATGACATGCATGGGCAGTAAACAGAGTTATTTTAACATGTCGTTAGCGTTTCCTGTGCTATACAGTATGTCCTTGTTGGTTATATACCTTATATATAGTAGTGTGTGTATGGAATTTGTACTACTGTAGGAAGACTGGAAACCAGACTAGAAGCTGGCCTGGTTGCCCTTTAGTACCCTGTGACCCAAGGTGAGAAAGGGACAGCCTGGATGGACATCAGCACATACCTTAATGCCCCAGCACAGGGTTACACTATCTGGGTCAAAGCAATGGTGAGGCCTTTCTGGTCATTAAAACAGTCCCTAATCTAGAGGCTGAGGATCATATGAAGGGTGTAGGGGATCATGAGCCCATCCAGATGCCTGGGGAGAAGAAGCCAGTACACTCCACAGTCACCAAAGATCCAAGATGAAGGGGACCAGGGCTGCCATGACACTCAGTTTTAAATTTCTAAAGAATATGGTGTAAAGGCATTTCCTGAGAGTATGAGTGTGTGCCATTGTGTGATACATGGGTGTTCAGCAGTTCTGCTGTTGAGCTTACAAAGAATACTTTGAACTATAGTCATGTAGTTATATATTGAATAAGGTAGACCTAGAATTATATGTATTTGTGACATATATAATGAAACTTAGTAATGTTTCTTAATGTTGTAATACACCCTTTCCATAATAAGATGCACAGAATCAAAAGTGCACATTTAATGAAAAACTTAATAGTCAGAATTCAGTTTTTCAAGGGAGTTGGTGATGATTTGTATAACTTGATAAAATATTCACTGACATTAATCAACAAATATATGGGCTGAATAAACAACATAAAAATCAGTGTAGTGCCGAAAAAGCATCAGCCAGTACTTTAAATGTTAGTAATTACTTTTAGACAGTCATAACAATAATTTGACATGGCATGCTACAGAAGCTATATTTAAATAGCATTCTGTCTGCATGATTTTTGGTGTATATCAAGTGACTTTCTACAAATTAGTTTTATTCATTTTCTATTTGGTTTTTTTGTGTGTACATGGATGTATAGAAATTGATTCAATAATTGTGCACTTATTAACAAAAGAACTTGCAAACAGTTTTATATCTGCATCATCAGGTGCTTCCAATAGAAAATCAGATAACTATTTCAAAGAATAAATTTTTCCCATTCCAAATCATAGAATTAAAGCTTTCCTTTTACTGTATCATTCTACTGAAGGTAAAACATTTGACATTATTATGTATGCCACTGAAATTCAATTAAAGATTTAACATTAGTATAAATTATATGTGTTTGCAGTGATCGTATAAATACATATATGGCAGAGCATGGCATTAGAGTAAAAATCATGTTCTTACTAAATTGGAAAACTTGGAGTTGGTTTTGGTGAGCACAAAATTCATAATTTTTGCCAAACAAGTTATAATAGTCTACCAGTCAAAAACAACTCTGCTTGTCAAAATGCATAAATACTGTTATATAAATATTCAGACTAAATATGATTTTGGTAAGCATAGTTGTTTGAAAAATGTGGAGCAACTGGCACTCATACATTGTTTGTGAAGTATAAAATGATCCAACCTCTTTGTAAAAAATTGTTTGTAGTTTCTAACAGTGTTAAACAAATACCTGCCCTATGACCCAGCAATTCCATTCTGAGTGTATATCTAAGAGAAATGAGGGAGTGTGATATGTTACCCAAAAGACTTTCAAAATAACAACTTTACTCATAAGAGCTGAAACTGCAAACAACCTAAGTGTCTATCAGCAAAAGAATGGGTAAAAATAAAAATGTGGTACATCAGACATAGAAATTCCTCCCTGCAATTAAAAAAAATGGTGAGTGAATGAGAGAAGTAACAATATGGGTAAATATCATAGACATAATCCTGAGTGAATGGAGCCAAACATAAAAGAGTACATAAATATAGACATGAAAGAGTATGATTCCATTGTTATGAAGCTCAAGAACAGAAAGCACTAATCTCTGGTGATGCAAATAACTCAGAATAGTGTCTAACTCTGGTTTGAAAGGGAGATTGACTAGACAGAGGCAAAGAGAGTGATGGGCATATTCTGTATCTCGATGTAGAGGAGGGTACATATGGTGTATACATATGTCCATATTGAGCTGTACAATTAATATTTGTACATTTCCTGTATGCAAATTACCCTTCATCAAAAGAAAATACTAAGTGCCCAATGAATATTAGTTATATTAAAATGCATACATATTATCTGTTAAAAATGACACTTGTTCTACTAGGAAGTAATGCATTTTCAAAATAATGTTAGTGACAGTATTAAAGACAGGCGGCTAAGAAACTTATTAAAATAAATAAATATATTACAAGGGATAAGTATTCTCCTTACGTTATTTTGTGATAGAAAATAAGAATAGGTCTTAAAATTTTACTTTAATGTGCATGGGTGCATGCAATTTTTATTTTAAAAATAGTTTTTGAATATAACTATATTATAAAAGTACTATATTAAATATTTTAATAAATATTTCAAAATATTATAATTGTTTCAATTGTCCCCTTTACCATCAAAAGTGTCCTGATATGGATAAAAAATAACATTCAAAAATAGGGTGACTATACAAAAATAGGGTGACTATACAGTCATTTGAAAATGCTAGACTTGATGAGGCAGTCGTTACTACATATATTTTACTTGTGAGAAAAGCTAGCCTCAGAAGATAAATAACTTGCCAAAAGCTGCTCAGAATTTGGCATTAATTATGATAGAGGTGGTGGGAAGAATTGACTCTAAAATCTGTCCACTAACTCGTGATTACTCTGTGTCCTTTGAACTGAATGATTGCTTGGTCGACTAATGTACTTAACAGGATGCAATTGTTTAGGGACTACAATATACCATTCTTTGCCCTTGGCTACTGAGTTAGGAAGGTGCCCAAATAGAATTATTTCCTAGGAGAAGCTCACAGTCTAATGAAAAGAGAATGAATTACAGTGTAAGGTGAGAGTTTTGTGGTTGGAGCATGGACAAAGAGTATGGGTCCATGTAGACAGATTGTCTAATCTTTCTAGCAAGTAGGATTTGGGAGAGAAGTAGTGATTAAGTAATATTTTTTCCACATTATTACTTTTTTACTGTGAAATATAACATAGAAATTGGAATATATATATATATATATATATACTTAAAAGAAAAATTATAGGGAAAATACCTCCCTAAATACTACCCAAGTTAAAAATACTTAGAAGAACCTCAAAAGTCTTTAGGATCCCAACTCTTATACTGATTCTTGTAAAAAATCATTTTATTTAAAAAATAGTTTAATATCTATGTATACATCATTAAAAAATATGGGTTTCCTTTGCCTGTTTTTGAACATAGGTGGACTCATACAGTAATATAAAGGACACCTTTTGCTACACATTGTCATGAATTTTGGGATAGGCCTGTGGAAATGGCAGCCAATTTCTCTTTGCATACCTGGAACAATCTGGAGAGCAACAAAGGAATTTCTCCTTGCCACCTTCTGGTGAAGGTTGAGATGAGGGAAACGCGATATTACCATGAAGTATCACTATTAACAACCATGAGGATTTGTTGGGACTCTACCAGCCCTGAGAAGAGACAGCATGTGGTATAGATAATATGCAGTTGTGTATTGGGGAGAACTTCACCAGTTTAATTCCCAAAGGATTGACTTTTTTTACCTAGGTACAGTGACTTTAATAATAGACAAAATGTTTAACAGTAATGCACCAAGCATTTTTTGAGGGCTTTACATTTCATAACTATGTAAACCAGTATGTAACTTCAGATGAAAAGAGGATGTTTTCAGTCCTTGGTCTTTGCATAGTTTTTCAGCAGGGAGGAGCAAACTGAACATCTTTTCTCTTTTTTTTTTTTAACTACATCTTCATTGGAGTATAATTGCTTCACAATGCTCTGTTAGTTTCTGTTGTACAACAAAGTGAATCAGCCATATGCATACATATATCCCCATATCCCCTCCCTCTTGAGCCTCCCTCCCACCCTCCCTATCCCAGCCCTCTAGGTTGTCACAAAGCACTGAGCTGATCTCCCTGTGCTATGCTGCTGCTTCTCACTAGCTATCTATTTTACATTTGGTAGTGTATATGTGTCGATGCCACTTTCGCTTTGCCCTAGCTTCCCCCTCCCCTGTCCATGACCTCAAGTCCATTCTCTACGTCTACGTCTTTATTCCTGCCCTGCCACTAGGTTCATCAGTACCATTTTTTTTTTTTTTAGATTCAATATATATGCATTAGCCTATGGTATTCATTTTTCTCTTTCTGACTTACTTCACTCTATATGACAGACTCTAAGTCCATCCACCTCACTACAAATAACTCAATTTCATTTCTTTTTATGGCTGAGTAATATTCCATTGTATATATGTGCCACATCTTCTTTATGCATTCATCTGTTGATGGACATTTAGGTTGCTTCCACGACCTGGCTATTGTAAGTAGTGCTGTAATGAACATTGTGGTACATGGCTCCTTTTGAATTATGGTTTTCTCAGGCTATATGCCCAGTAGTACGATTGCTGGGTCGTATGGTAGTTCTATTTTTAGTTTTTTAAGGAACCTCCCTACTGTTCTCCATAGTGGTTGTATCAATTTATATTCCCACCAACAGTGCAAGAGGGTTCCCTTTTCTCCACACTTTTCCAGCATTTATTGTTTGTAGATTTTTTGATGATGGCCATTCTGACCAGTGTGAGGTGATACCTCATTGTTGTCTTGATTTGCATTTCTCTAATAATTACAGATGTTGAGCATCTTTTCATGTCTTCTTTGGAGAAATGTCTATTTAGGTCTTCTGCCCATTTTTTAAATCGGGTTGGTTTTTTTTTGATATTGAGCTCCATCAGCTGTTTGTATATTTTGGAGATGAATCCCTTGTCAGTTGTTTCATGTGCAAATATTTTCTCCCATTCTGAGTGTTGTCTTTTTGTCTTATTTATGGTTTCCTTTGCTGTGCAAAAGCTTTTAAGTTTCATTAGGTCCCACTTGTTTATTTTTGTTTTTATTTTCATTACTCTAGGAGGTGGGTCAAAAAAGATCTTGCTGTGGTTTATGTCAAAGTGTGTTTTTCCTACGTTTTCCTCTAAGAGTTTTATAGTGTCTGGTCTTACATTTAGGTATTTAATTCACTTGGAGTTTACTTTTGTGAATGGTGTTAGGGAGTGTTCTAATTTCATTCTTTTACATGTAGCTGTCCAGTTGTCCCAGCACCACTTATTGCAGGGGCTGTCTTTTCTCCATTGTATGTTCTTGCCTCCTTTGTCATAAATTAGGTGACTATATGTGCGTGGGTTTACCTCTGGGTTTTCTATCCTGTACCATTGACCTATATTTCTGTTTTTGTGCCAGTACCATACTGTCTTGATTACTGTAGCTTTGTAGTATAGTTTGAATTTAGTGAACCTGCTTCCCCCAGCTCCGTTTTTCTTTCTCAAGATTGCTTTGGCTATTTGGGGTCTTTTGTGTTTTCATACAAATTGTAAAATTTTTTGTTCATATCTGTGATGAATGCCCTTGGTAGTTTGATAGGGATTGTACTGAATCTGTAGATTGCTTTGGGTAGTATAGTCGTTTTTACAATATTGATTCTTCCAATCCAAGAACATGGTATATTTCTCCATCTGTTTATGTCATCTTTGATTTCTTTCATCAGTGTTTTTTAGTTTTCTGAGTACAAGCCTTTGCCTCCTTAGGTAGGTTTTTTCCTAGGTATTTTATTCTTTTTGTTGTACTGGCAAATGGGATTGTTTCCTTAATTTCTCTTTCTGATTTTTCATTGTTAGTGTATAGGAATGCCAGAGAGCAAGAGCAAACTGAACATATTTTCTCTTTTTGTAGTGGGCAGCAGAGGCTTTGTCAGCTTTTAAAAGTCTGAAGGTATAGGATGTTAGCCCATGGGAGCTCACTGAAGAAATACAGATGGGGAGGTAGTTAGCAAGGCCAAACCAAATCAGAACAGAGTTAATGCCTTCAATGCATACATCCAGAGTTCTCCATTAAATTTTCATAAGTTAAGAACACACACACACACACACACTTGACTCACCAGCTCCAAGACTATATTTATAGTTGACTTTTGATTGGCTTTGTTACAATTCACAAAACTGCCTCACTCAGACTTTAGAAGGGTATCCATCAACAGATATCCTGTTTTTCTAAAAACGTTGCAGAATCTTATGGCATAAATTTTAATTTTAAAATGCCATTATTAACATTTCTCTGGAGGCCTGGAAAGACCCTAACTACAGTAGACAGATTGCCATATGTGTTAAAACATCTTTGCTAGAAATTAGGTATGTGTGAATCTAAAAGACAAGAGGAAGTATAATCAGCCCATGAAGAAATGTTATGCATAATAGCTAAGACAGTAATGAATAATGTATGTATATGATGTTATTTAAATAATTACTTGCATTTGAGTTTCCCATATGTGCTTCATTCACAAGGGAAAGATAAGATGCTGTAAAAGCCATAAGATTAACATAAAGTGTTGTTATACAAATAATTTTTTCTTTTGAAGACTCATTTTAGTCAGCGATGAAACATAATATGAAACTACTCTGAAGACATGAAGGGATTCTTGACATCTTCAGCAAAAATGGGATATCCTGAACATTGAACCTTAAAAAGAAACCTGGTTTCTTCTTTCATTTAAATGTTATGCACACTACTTGGACACCTAAATGCGGTAGAAGTTCCATTCTCTTGAGAACATAATGTTCCTGTTACACAGCTGGCTCCCTTTGGACCTTGAATTTGCCTGTGAAATCCCAACAGCCAGTTTCATTTGTTTTTCACTGTGATCTACCTGAACATAATTGTATCCCATAGTGGGTGAACTGAAAATTCCTATACAATGCTTGAGAACAAAATTGTGGATCAAAACTAAAATACTAAAATATAATTTGAAATTAGTTTTCTGGAATACTTACCTTGCTTTTATGTCTGAGAGCCTTGTCAGAATTTGGGAGCTCCCCTTTCTCTATCACTTGTCTTCATGTGCTTATTGTTTAATCAGCTGATTGGTAAACATCAGTGCTTATGTGCATTTGTAAGTTCTGGCAAAATATATTCTTTTGAAACTTCAAAGTCTTGCCATTACTGTCAACATAATGCATTGGTTCCTTGATTGCTTATTTCTAACTCCTCAGCTTCACCCCAGTCCAACACACACGTTTTGTAATTGTCACCATATACACTCAATCCTATCATATGTGTTCATTTATCCTTTGAATGATAACTACAGTCTTTGCAATCATCCTGTTAGCATAAGGCAGTAACGAAATTATAAAACTTCTAAAACATCTGCAGAGCAAAATTTTCTATTTTATCATTTAAATCTTAAACTATGGATAACTCTGGCAATTTATATTGTGCTTTTCTCTATCATGTTTTTGCTTCTCTTCCTGCTATTATTTATTATTAGAAGTGCTTTGCTAAAGAATAGAGAATTATATGAGAGTATTACCCCAGTAGTATATGGACAACAAATTACATCCTACCTTGAGAACTGCCTAAATCGTGAGGGAAAATGCTGTGAGTTTGAGAAGCAGGAGTCATAACATTGGTTTGAATCCTCGTTCTACCATTTACCAGTGCCCACCTCATATGTCTTAAGGGTAAAATAAAATAATCAACTCCAACCCATCATAGCAAGTACTCTAAATTTTGGTGTATTTATTACCACAAGTTCTTTATTAACCTAAGCATGAAGTCAAGCCAGCTTTTAATAGAAAGAGCTGCAATTTAAAATTTGCATTTGAATTCCTTTAGTAAAGATGAATAAAATGGAGTCCAAGTGAACAATAAAACAAAAGCAAAACAACAAAGCAAAATCAGAGACTGCCTGTCTCTTTCCCCTGCCTGGCTATCCTAATCTATATGACTTTTTGTTTCTTTGAGTCATAAAACACAAATGTATAAAATGATTATATAATTCTGACTAGACCTGTAGTCTTTCCCTCAGGTAAGGTATTCATTATTGACACAAATGCAAATCATCCCATTATTACTTTTAGAAACATACATCTAAACATTTTGTTTCTGTATTGAGCAAGGTCCATAAATAAAAAGTTGCTGGTTAATAGATCTCAATATGTATGACAAGAGATTGTCAAATTATGTGAACAAGCCCTAACTCTGTGATATAACCATTGTACTAGCATTGCTGCTTGATACCTTCTTACTGAGGAGGTCAATTCCTAGGAGAAAAATAACCTCTTACATTTACTGCTCAAGATTGGAGTTGGAAAAAGAATTTGAAGTGAAATGTATAGAGAAAGAAAACAAGTAGGTAAATATTATCTTTGCTTGTTAATACATGGGAAAACTAGTTGAATATCAAAGTGATATGTTTGATGTCTTTCTGTGTTTTCTTCACCAAGCCTCATTTTGGAAAGAATTAAACCCCAATTGGAAAATGACTGAAAATAATACATTAAAGATTTTTAAATTGTTAATGATATAAAAGAATAGGTAAATGATTAAATAGAGGCAAGGTGGGATTAAACAAAAGAAAAATATCATGAAGTCGGGGGTGAGGCATTATGGTCACTGGTGCCATCCAAAAAATAGTTTTGGCTCTTCCACAGGGCACCTAATAGGACTGTACTTTCATACCTTCCTGAAGTTAAGTATGGGCAGATGAATTTGGTCAATGAAATGTGAGAACTGACATTTCTTATTTCTAAGAGAAAGCTGTAAAAGCCACCAAGTATTTCTCTACTCTTTCTTTCCCTCTGTTATTGTGACCAGCAACATTGTGATACTGAATGCCTTATCACTTTATTGCCAAAACGATGTAGCAGGAGTGGAAAATTAAGTTTGGCTGCTTTAAGTCACTGCGAGTTGGGATTGCCTGTTACCATAGCAAAATCTAGCCTAACTTGACTCATACGTAAGGCTGTGTACAAAATGGCTGGTGTGAAATCCTCAATGACTTAATAGAGATGGTTAAAACACATTGTCTCTGTGTTTTCTACCCCACTTATCACCAGTAATTGGGTACTTGTGGCTGTATGAGCGATAAGTGGTCCAGTTCCACAATCCTGTCATTAGAATCTGCTTCTTAGAACCACTTCTGGTAATAAGTGGTAGGCTCAGTTCCCCTAGAAGCTGGCCATGAGGTAAGAGTTTGAGTGAAAACAGTTCATTTTGTAGTTTGTCCCAGAAGGCACCTAGGTGGGGTTGAGGAAGTGTGACAGTTTAGGGTTGAAATCCAATACAGGGTACATTATTGAGCAGGTTACCATGGTGAGCATTAAAGCATCCATTGATCTGGGTCTTTCTTTTGAAAATGTACTGAGTGCAGTTCAAAATTGTTCCTCCTGAGGGTTATAGAAGCTGGGATATTCATCTACCAATTTCTTTCTGTAATTGATTTACAAGGAGTTCACTCCTTGACATCCTGGCCTACTCCATGTGAAGGCCAGAAAAGATCAGTTGTCAGAAAAAGCCCTCAGTCACAGGTTCTGTAGACAGTAGGCAGGTGAAGACTTGAATATAGACTGCTTGGAGATTGGAAATGGGCAGTGCACCAAAGTTAGTATATACTTCCAATAATATTTGTTTATCCCTAATACTGAGTTATCTCTAACTAAACTGACACTCTTTGAAAAAATGTGTTGTAACTATGGCTTTAAGGTTTTGGTCTCTGTGCTTATGTGTGATTGGAAGATGTCATAATTCTTCAGCCCTACATTCAAAGCACCTCACAATCTGGGCTCAATCTATCAACCCCAAATTTTCTTCTGTTATTTTGTATGTATGTATTTTAGGTTCTAAATAACTAGTTATTTTTAACAAACCAGTTTCTTTATGGCTATCATTGTCATAATTACTCTCAGTGAATAAAATGACCTGCCTGAATTTATCAGCCTATCTAAAGTCCACTGATTTTAAGTCTTCCTTAAGTCAAGAAGAAAGTGGAGCCTTTACAGAGGGTAAAAAAGAAAAACTGCAACTGTAGTTGGAAGAAGGATCTCAAACTAATATGAATTTCTTGAGAAAACCTTGTGTTTTTTAAAAGTCCTTATGCTACAGATGATTTACTTTTACAAAGGAACTTTAAATTCTAGAATAGACTATTTCATTCCCCAGACCTTCACAATTCCATCTCATGTTTTTGTGTATAAAGTTTTTTTCACTGAAAATAGAAGAGATCAACTCAAGCTAGCTTAAACAAACACACCAACAAAGAAATATGCTTTAAGGATGCAGTTTTTGTTTGTAGTTTTTAAGTGGAACTCAAGTACAGAAGTGCAACTGGGCATAATTGACAGGAAGTAGAACCAGGAACAGGAACAAAAAACCCACATGGGATATAAAATATACACCCTGTGACTTTCCTCTATTCTTCTCTCTCTTGCATTACTGCTTAATTTTCTCTCTGCAGGTGAGTTTTCTCTATTACTTGGTTCACAGGGCATAAAATGGCTGCCCCCAAATCCCAAGCTTTCATATCTCCACCATTCAAACAACAAGCCCATTATATACTCCACTTGAACTTGCTGGCTATCTAATCTCCCATTAGTGAGTCACCAACCCATCTCTCAGGACAGGATACATCCTTGGAGGAGGTTTGGACTAATTACCCAAAATGTGATATAGTTTCCTATTAAAATGGCTTAACTTCATATACTAGACAGCCCCAAATCATTAATATGATGGAGAGGCTATAGCTTCATAATATCAGTAGAGGAATGGCTACGAGCATGTGACAGGAGCATTTAAATACCTCATATTTTGGTCTCTAAGCATCTAATACAGGTAAATATGGGCCAGGGCATATAAACTATCTAGTTCTGTACCCATTCTGAGACACACTTCTCATTTGTTTGTGCAGTCACCTGCGAAGCTTGCCATAAGATATCTGAGTAGGGAAGAAGGCTAATATGTTAAAGAAGAGAGTGAACTAATGCAATATATAACTTCTGCTAAAGATTTTTCAGAATTTTTTCTTCCAGTGTTCAGTCTTACTTTATTCATCCTAATGTATTGGCTTGAGTTATATTTTGCTTTCACTGTTTTTCCTCTATGTAAATGGAAAACCGCTGAATTTATCTGAATTCCACATTTTTAGGTCGATATGCAACAGTACATGCATACCACACCAGGCTTCATTGGAGAACAGATCTCCTACTTGCTCATTAGCTTTTGGTGCAACCTATATTGAAACTGGGCAAAGATTTCTATTCCAAGCTATTTTTAATTAAAATATATATTTCTTCACCCCTTCTGTCTATTTAAATGTAACTTCTAACCTTTTACTACCTGAATCTGGAGAACGGGTCATAAAACATTAAATATGATAAAGCTGGGAAATGTAACACACAATAAATGCATGAAGGTAGAACCTCAAAATGTGTGGACATAGAGATTTTATTTCCTTACGTAAGGTTTAAATGAAGACTTTGCTATATAACTCTTTACTTTCAAAGTAGACTATCATTTTTGAGCAAGAAGAAAGGAATGCTTGATTATTAAGAAGAAATCATTATACCTTAAGAATAACTCAAAAGAACCAAAGTAAAGGCTATATACACATAAACTTGAAACTCCATTTCTTTCCGAAATCACAATGCAAGTGTCATAAATATTTTCACAAATTATACAATGTTTGTTATTTGCTTTAAATAATTTACCTTGAAGAGTAACATAAGCTGATCAAATTAATTGTGTGCACAAATAGTAAAGCTTTCTGAACAATATGCAATGTCTTATATAAACTTATCTTGTAAGGGTGAATTTTGTATATTATTTTATGCTTTATTATATGCATTAAAACACTTTTTCAATTTTATCTCATGTAAATCCAATGTTTTATCTTCTATTCATAAATGAGGGACCTGTAACTAGCAGAGCTAAAAATGACTTAAAAGAAACCACACAGACAGTGAGAACATCTCCAGACACCAAACTTTTTTAACTCGATTAAACAGTGCCAGGATGTTTTAAATGACAAAGAAAATACTGCATTACTATCACTGTATTCATATCTGAAAGGACTTTAACATAAACTAAAGTCTTTTACAGTGTTTTCATAAAACTTGTAGTGTTTCTAGTGATAGTGGTAGTGACGTGGAAACACTAACTGCTAGTATACTAGAAAAGCCATGCACGATCATGTACCACCTAAAATTCATGCTGGAACATGCAGAAAACTGGAAAAAAACAAAAACAAACAAACAAACAAAAAACCCAAGAAAAAAAAAAGCCCGAAACCCTAAAAAAAGCAAAACAAATGTAGGTGTATGTTAGAAAACTGATGCTATTTGATGTGCTGGATTTAACTGTGCATGTACTTGAATTGCAAACAAAGTCTTTCAAAGGAGAGACTTAGTAAGTTTGGAATGACAAATGTATGTCAGGAAATTCAGGTGAAATGTATTTATAAAAATCTTTTAGGGCTTCCCTGGTGGCACAGTGGCTGAGAGTCCACCTGCCGATGCAGGGGACGCGGGTTCGTGCCCCCACATGCCGCGGAACGGCTGGGCCCGTGAGCCATGGCAGCTGAGCCTGCGTGTCCGGAGCCTGTGCTCCGCAGCGGGAGAGGCCACAACAGTGAGAGGCCCACGTACCACAAAAAAAAAAAAAAAAAAAAATCTTTTAGCACACACAACGGACTAAATAAAGATGAAAGAGGGATTTGCAATAAGTAATAAATCATCCCCAAAGCTAACTTTCCTCTTCTGTACAATATGTACAACTTAGGACAGTAAAGTATGGTTTTTTATCAAATATATAGTAGAAAAATGCACTTAAAATTAAATTTGGATTTTCCCTCTGATTCTTAAGTTCTTTGACTACACTAAAAAGAGGATTGATCACGTCTTCTAGTCACAGAAAATCTCACAACAGTTTGCAAAATAAAAGCGTGTGATTGACTAGACAGAATTACCTGTCTGCCAACTTTGTGAAATCTAAGCACCTCATGTGTCAAATTGGAGACAAATTATCTGCTCACAGATGTATGAATAAAATGTCTGTAGAATCAAACCTTTTATGCACTGCAAAGCACTATTAAATTGCAACCATTATTTTTAGTTAACTGTGGTATTGAAAGATACTAGAAATTGTTTTTCTAATGACCTCAGAAATATATCATTATAATCCCATGAATAATTGTAAGAATTTTAAATTATTCATTCTGAGTCCTCTAAATGTTCTTGTTTTAGTCTTAAAGAGTTTTGGGTTTTTTTTTTTTTTTGCAATTGCCAGTCCAAAAATTCTGCAACAAATAAAATTAAGGTGTACAAAGGTATGTCATACTGTTTTCATAATTAGGTTAATTTAAAAATAAATGTCTATGCCTCTTTAAAATTTTAGTTTTTCAATTTTAGCAAACTATTATAAAAACCACTGGTGATACTATTTTCTCTAAAATATTAGCTTAAACAAAAGCTTTTTAATGGTTCTTCAACATTATTATCATTTATGTGGAATTCATTTATACACCTATTTTACCTTTTAGCTTTTACTAAACTTACAAAGTTTATACATTTTCATACAGAGTGGTCTAATTTGAGTTTTCTTTAAAACATCATTTAAACTCAATAGATAAAATGAATCTTGAGCCTACACAATAAATGTCATATATGATTTTGTTGCTTAAGGAAAACTAACTTTTCTTGAGGAAATTTGCTAGCTGTTAACAAAAGGTACTAGTAGAAATTACAGTATTTATAGCATTTTCATTACAAATAGATTCTCCAAAGCTCTGGCTTGATTAAAAACAACTCATCATATATTCTTTCATAATTTCCTTTAAATTCATAACAGACTGGGTGATAGGAGAAGGGGATAGGATTGAGAAGGCAACTAGGACCTTTAAAATACAATCAAGTCATTGAGATTAAATGGGACTGTGGCACATTGTGGCTTTAAAATTATAGACAGAACAGAAACTCAGGGTCTAAAATTTTACATTTTAATCATTAAAAAAATCTCCCACAACTTTATAAGAAAGTGCCTTACTGTAGCAGGTGCTCAGTAAATACTTGTGGAACAGACTGGCTTGGCTCATCAAAACCAAACCAAGTTCACTACTATCATTAGATAGCCCCACTGGACTTCCCACTAGATGGCAGTCCCACACAGAGATGTCTCCTTTGCAATTTGCTTGGTAGAAAAATTGCATTTATGTGAAAACCTGTTTTTTTTGTGTGTTTTTTTAAATATAACAACAGCAAAATCTTAGAATAAGTATTTTAAAATTAAAACCACTTCAATTTTTGTTGTAATTTGTTTTCTAGTTTTTGTTTTGATTTCTAAAATCAATTTTGACAATTATAAAATTATAGTTGTCCTGGAAAATAGTACAACTCTTGGGTTCAGGTCACTTGTATGAAATTATTACATGTGGGAGCACTTCTAGGGATAGAGAAGGTGTGAGAAAAGCAAGCACTGAAAGAACTTTCCTCATTCATCATGGTACAGCTATGTAGTGGAGCTGTTCTGCTTTAAAGCCATGCGCACCAGAAGTAGTACTTGGAGCATTTTGCTTGCAATGACTGATAACCATTATTCATGACCAAGGGAAGCACAGATAAGTGAGACTGAACAGAACACCATAATTCACTTCTATTATCCAATAAATCTTGCAAAAAAGATTTTAATCCTAGTATGTGGCATTGTAGTTAGAGTCTATCATAGCTGAAGTTGAGGAACCATTTAGAGATACAAGAAGGTTATTTGTGCCCTACTTTTATTATTAAAATTTAATATGCTAAAAATAATGAACTAAATATGTGAAAAGAACTAGTTTTTGAATAATGTTGGTATGTGATAGTCAAAAATTTAATATTAATGGTCTAACTATGATTTTTATATCTTGTACAGGTTGATAACTTTCAATATTTGTCACAACCTTAGGGAAATTTTTTGGTGCTATTTAAATAATTTTTGAAATTATTTCAAATTAAAATAATAAATATTTAACTTTGTTGTTAATTTTCAAATAGTCTACATTTTCTACAGACAATTCATTTCCTATTCTAGGTGCAATAAGATTTTGTTTAAAATACAGAATGATTTCTCATTATTTTAACATTTCCCCAATAAAACTTGCTTTTATCATTTATACATGTCCTCAAAGTATCTTATTCAATTACCTTATTAAGTGGAAAAATGAGTTTAAAGTGTCAGGGCAATTCTCTTTCATAACTTGAATATGAAGATACAATAAAAAAGCATGAAAATAGATATAATTTAAAATTCAAGGATCTTGTTTTTTAAAGGCAAAATCAATATAAATGATACATTGCTGTATATAGTCCCCTTCTAGGTACTGGGAAAGTAAACCATAGACTCTTTCTACCATTTGAAAAAAAAATGTAATATATTATGATGTATAGAAATTATGGGACTTTGGTGTCTATATGAGCAAGGACTTCCCATCTCAAAATATAATACTGTAATGCATTTGAGCTTAACTGATACTGTTAAAATGAAAATAAGTTAATGATGGAAACACTGGTGACTCTGAAAAAAACTAAGGTTTCTTAAATATTTATAGTGTTCCTAACCCATTGAATTTTTGAATTTTATTATTTATAATTTTGTTTAGATAATGGAAGTTTTTAAAAAATTGAAATCCAATTGACATAAATTTGTGTAAGTCTAAGGTGTACAACACGTTGATTTGATACATTCATATATTACAATATTGATTACCACTGTAATATTAGCTAACACCTCCATTACCCCACATAATTAACATTTCTTTCTGGTGGTGAGAACATTTAAAATCTAGTCTCTTAGCAGCTTGAAGTGTATAATACAGTACTGTTGACTATAATCACAATGTTGTACATTAGAGCTCCAGAACTTACTCCTCTTATAACTGCAAGTGTGTGTCCTTTGACCAACATTATCTCCTAATTCTACCACACCACTGCCCCCATTTTACTCTCTGTTTCTGCAAGTTCAGCTTTTTCAGACTATACATGTAAGTGAACTGTTTGTTTATTTTAGAAATTAATCCCTGTTGGTTGTATTATTTGCAAATATTTTCTCCCACTGTGTAGGTTGTCTTTTCATTTGTTTATGGTTTCCTTTTCTGTGCAAAAGTTTTAAGTTTAGTTAGGTCCCATTTGCTTACTTTTGTTTTTATTTCCATTACTCTGGAGGTGGATCACAAAAGATATTGCTGCGATTTATTTCAAAGTGTGTTCTGCCTATATTTTCCTCTAAGTTTTATAGTGTCCGACCTTACATTGAGATCTTTGATCCCTTTTGAGTTTATTTTTGTGTATGGTGTTAGAGAATGTTCTAATTTCATTCTTTTACATGTAGCTGTCCAGTTTTCCCAGCACCACTTATTGAAGAGACTGTCTTTTCTCCATTGTATATTCTTGGCTCTTTTGTCACAGATTATTTGGCCATAGGTGCATGAGTTTATTTCTGGGCTTTCTGTCCTATTCCATTGATTTATATTTTTGTTTTTGTGCCCATACCATACTGTTTTGATTACTGTAACTTTGTAGTATAGTCTGAAGTCAGGGAGCCTGATTCCTCCAGCTCCATTTTTTTTCCTCAAGATTGCTTTGGCTATTCAGGTTCTTTTGTGTCTCCATACAAATTTTATGATGTTTTGTTCTAATTCTGTGAAAAATGCCATTGGTAATTTGATTGGGATTGCATTGAATCTGTAGATTCCCTTGGGTAGTATAGTGATTTTGACAGTATTAATTCTTCCAATCCAAGAACATGGTATATCTTTCTATCTGTTTGTCTCTTCTTTGATTTCTTTCTTCATTGTTTTCTAGTTTTCAGAGTACAGGTCTTTTGCCTCCTTAGGTAGGTTTACTTCTAGGTATTTTATTTCTGATGTGATGGTAAATGGGATTGTTTCCTTAATTCCTCTTTCTGATCTTTTGTTGTTAGTGTATAGAAATGCAACAGATTTCTGTGTATTAATTTTGTATCCTGCAACGTTTCCAGATTCATTGATGAGCTCTAGTAGTTTTCTAGTTGCGTCTTTAGAATTTTCTATGTATATTATCATGTCATCTGCAAACAGTGACAGTTTTTCTTCTTTTTCAATTTGGATTCCTTTATTTCTTTTTCTTCTCTGATTGTTGTGGGTAGGACTTTCAAATCTATATTGAATAAAAGTGGTGAGAGTGAGCATTCTTGTCTTATTCCTGATCTTAGAGGAAATGCTTTCAGGTTTTCACTGTTGAGTATGATGTTAGCCATGGGTTTGTCATATATGGCCTTTATTATGTTGAGGTGTGTTCCCTCTATGCTTACTTTCTGAAGAGATTTTATCATAAATTGGTGTTGATTTTATCAAAAGCTTTCTCTGCATCTATTGAGATAATCATATAGTTTTCATTCAATTTGTTAATGTGACAATCAATCACTCATTGAATTGTGGATATTGAAAAATCCTTGCCTCCCTGGGATAAATCCCACTCAATCATGGTGTATGATCCTTTTAATGTGGTGTTGGATTTGGTTTGCTAGTATTTTGTTAAGAATTTTTGCATCTATGTTCAGCAGTGTTATTGTCCTGTAATTTTCTTTTTCTTGTGATATCTTTGGTTTGGTATCAGAGTGATGGTGGCATAGAATGAGTTTGGAAGTGTTTCTTCCTCTGTAATTTTGGAATAGTTTCAGAAGGATAGGTATCAACTCTTCTCTAAATGTTTGCTAGAATTTGCCTGTGAAGCTATCTGGTCCTAGACTTCTGTTTGTTGGGAGTTTTTAAATCACAGTTTCAATTTCAGTACTTGTAATTGGTTAGTTCATATTTTCTATTTCTCCCTGGTTCAGTCTTGGGAGATTGTACCTTCCTAAGAATTTGTCCATTACTTCTAGATTGTCCATTTTATTGGCATACAGTTGCTTATAGTATTCTCTTATGGTCCTTTGTATTTCTATGATGTCCATTGTAACTTCTCCTTTTTCATTTCTAATTTTATTGATTTGGGCCTTTTCCCTTTTCCTTCTTTCTCTAGTTGCTTTAGGTGTAGAGTTAGACTGTTTATTTGAAATTTTTCTTGTTTCCTGAGGTAAGCTTTTATTGCTATAAACTTCCCTCTTAGAACTGCTTTTGCTGCATCCCATAGGTTTTGGATTGTCATATTTTCATTTGACTTCCTCTTTGATTTATTCAGTGATTGGTTGGTTGTTTTAGTAGCATGTTGTTCAGCCTCCACATGTTTGTGTTTTTTGCAGTGTTTTTCTTGTAGTTGATTTCTAGTCTCATAGTGTTGTAGTTGGAAAAGATACTTGATATGATTTCAGTTTTCTTAAATTTAGGCTCTTTTGTAGCCTAGCATGTGATCTATCCAGGAGAGTGTTCCATGTGAACTTGACAAGAATGTGTATTCTGCTGCTTTCAGATGGAATGCTCTAGGAGTATCAATTAAGGCCATTAGGCCTAATGTGTTATATAAAGGCCTGAGTTTCCTTATTGATTTTCTGTCTGGATGATCTTTCCATGGATGTAATCAGGGTGTTAAAGTCCCCTACGATTATTGTATTACTACTGATTTCTCCTTTTATGTCTGTTAACATTTGCCTTATATATTGAGTTGTTCCTATGTTGGGCACATATGTATTTATAATTGTTTTACCTTCTTCTTGATTTGACCCTTTGATAGTTATGTAGTGTCCTTATTTGCCTCTTGTAGCAGTCTTTACTTTAAAGTCTATTTTGTCCGATAAGAGTATTAATACTCCAGCTTTCTTCTGATTTCTATCTGCATGGAATACCATTTTCTATCCCCTCACTTTCAGTCTGTATGTGTCTCTAAATCTGAAGTGGGTGTCTTGTAGACAGCATATATATGGGTCTTATTTTTGTATCCATTCAGCCAGTTTGTGTCTTTTGCTTGGAACATTTAATCCATTTACATTTGAGGTAACTACCAGTATGTATGGCCTTACTGTCACTTTGTTAATAATTTTGGATTTGCTTTTGTAGGTCTTTTTCTTCCTTACCTCTTATGTTCTCTTCTCTTATGATTTGGTGACTATCTTTAGTGTTGTGTTTGGATTCCTTTATTTTGTGTGTGTGTGTATCTATAATATAGATTTTTGCTTTGTGGTTGCCATGAGATTTTGGTATAGCGGTCTGTATATACGTGATTGTTTTAAGTTGCTGATCTCTTAATTTCAAATGCATTTTAGATATTCTGTATTTGTACTCTCCTCCTGTCACAGTTACTGGGTTTTATATCATATTTGTGTGTGGATGATTTCCTATCTTTACTGTTTGTTTGCCTTTATTGGTGAACTTTCCCATTTCATAATTTTCTTGTTTATAGTTGTAGCCTTTTCTTTTCTGCCTGCGTAAGTTCCTTTAGCATTTGTTGTAAAGCATTTTTGTAAAGTTTTGTGGTGCTGAATCTTTTACCTTTTGCTTGTCTGTAAAGCTTTTGATTTCCCCATCAAATGTGAATGAGAGTCTTTCTGGGTTGTAGGTTTTTCTCTTTCATCACTTTAAATATATATTGCCAGTTCTTTCTGCCCTGCAGAGTTTCTGCTGAAGAATTGGCTGATAGTCCCCTCATCTCATGGGGATTCCTTGTATGTTATTTGTTGCTTTTCCCTTGTTGCTTTTAATGTTTTCTTTGTCTTTAACTTTTGTCAGTTTGATTACCGTGTGTCTTGGTGTGTTCCTCCTTGGGTTACTCCTGTATGGGACTCTCTGTGCTTCCTGGACTTGGGTGACTGTTTTCTTTTCCATGTTAGGGAAGTTTTCAGCTATTAGCTCTTCAAATATTTTCTCAGGCCCTTTTTCTCTCTCTTCTCCATCTGAGACCCCTGTAATATGAATGTTGGTGCATCCATTCTTTTCCTGAGTTCTTGGATCATCTTTATGATTGTTACTCTGAACTCTTTCTCGGGTAGATTGTCTATCTCCACTTCACAGTTGTTATTCTGGGATTTTATCTTGTTTCTTCACCTGGAACATATTCCTTTGCTGTCTCATTTTGTTTAAATTTCTATTTGTATTTTTATGTATGTTAGTTACATTAGTTAGATTAGTTACATTTCTCAACTATGGAGAAGTGGCCCTCTGTAGGAGATGTCCTATGTATCCCAGCACTACACTCCCCTCTCGTCACCCAAGGGCCAGGGACCAGCTGGTCCCAGGGTATGTTCAGACCTGTGTTTGTGGACTCAGTTATGAAGGCTGTGGAATTGTAGTTTTCTTGTTTCTGGTGTCTGCCCCTTGGTGGGTGAGGCTGGTCTAGAGGCTTGTGCAGGCTTCCTGGTGGCAGGGGCTGTTGATTGCCCACTGGTGTGTGGAGCTGGGTCTTGGCCCTCTGGGGGACAATGTCGTGTTAAGGGGCATACCTAGAATTGACTGTAGGCTCAGGAAGTCTTCAGGCAGACTGTGTGCTGATGGGTGGAGTTGTGTTCCTACCCTGTTAGTTGTTTGGCCTGAGGCATCCCAGCATTAAAGCCTACAGGCTGTTAGGTGGGGCCAGGTCTTAGTGCTAGTGACCCAAGCAAGATGTATGCCTCCATCAAGAGTTCTAGTAATGAACACTCCCTGATATCTCCAGCACCAGTGTCCAAATCCCCAGCGTGAGTCACAGCCACCCCTCACCTACCCAGGAGACCCTCCAAGACCAGCAGGCATGTCTGGACCAGGCTCCTATGAAGTCACTGATTTTTCTCTGGGTCCCAGTGCATGTGAGAACTTGTGTGCACGCTGCAACAGTGGAGTCTCTAGTTCCCCCAGTCCTGTGGGGCTCCTGAAATCAAACCCCACTGGCCTTCAAAGCCACATGCTCTGGGGGTTCCTACTCCCAATGCAGGACCCCTAGGTTAGGGTGCCTGACATGGGGCTCAGAGCTCTCACTCTTGTGGGAAAACTTCTGCAATATAATTATTCTTCAGTTTGTGGGTCATCCACCTGAGTGTTATGGGATTTGATTACATCACGTGTGCACCCCTCTTACCATCTCATTGTGGTTTCTTCTTTATGTATTTGGATGTAGCATATCATTTTTGGTAGGTTTCAGTCTTTTTTTAATCAATGGTTATGCAGCAGTTAGTTGTGATTTTGGTGTGCTCATAAGGGGAGGTGAGCTCAAGGTCTTTCTACTCTGCTATCTTGTCTCCCTCATTGAATGTTTATTTCACTTTAGGCAGAGTCATTTGTGAAGACTAAATGAGATCATTAATGACAGTCTCAACTCAAATAGGGAAACTGATACTCAGAGCCATGAAGTGGCTTTATCTGAGGTCACTAGTCAATGAGGATTAAATATTTTCTAACAACAACAACAAAAAGACCAAAAATTAAACTTGAGCTCTTCCATGGTTCTAGAATTTCAGTTACAGGTATTAATTATATTACACATAATACTAGCACACAGGTCTCTGATATACTGTTCATTTTCTATTCAACCTTTTTATCCTCACTGGGCATTATTTTGAATAGTCCCATTGCAATGTCTTTAAGTTCAGTGGTTTTTTTTTTTTTTTTTTTTTGCATTGTCTTGTCTGCTCTTAATCGGATCCAGTATTTTTTTTTTTAATATTGTATTTTTCATCTCCATAAATTTTGTTTGGGCTCTGTTTATGTATTTCCTTTCTTTTATTATATCCAGAATTTCTTCAACCTTCTTGATCATATGGAACATATTTATAATAGCTGTTCTAATGTCTTTTTCTCCTATTTCCACCATCTTTGCCATTTCTGGCTTCGTTTCGATTGGTTGAGTTTTTTTCTCTTGGTTATGTTTCTGTGCATGAATGATTTTTAATTGCATGCCAAACATTATAAATTTAAGATGTTAGGTGCTGGATCTTGTTTATTTAAATAATTTTCTTTTCTGGAATAGAGTTTAAATTACTTGAAATCAGTTTGACCCTTTTCATGACTTGTCATTTAGCTTTGTTAAGATGAGCCTAGAGCAGCCTTTAGTCTCAGGCTGATTTAGCTGAGCTAGTAAGGTGATACCCTTCTGAGACTCCTACTTCATGCCTGATGTATTGGAAAATCTTTCTATTCTGACTGGTGGGAAAAGAAGGTATTCTCTACCCTAGTGAACTCCTAGAATTATTCAACTTATTATTTTTCACTGGTTCTTTTCACAGTCTTGGGAATTTTTCTCTCATGTACGTACAGATTAGTACTCCACCAAATGATTGGTTGGACCTCTCTGCAGATTCCTGGAGCTCTCACTATCTCTGTAACTCCCTGCTTTCTTGCCACACAAATCCTAGTCACTTTGTTCTTCACACCTCTGATGTCTCTTTTTCCTCCGATTGGTGAGACCACTGAGCAGCATTTGGAGACTCCCTTCTTTTCTGTAAGTTGGAAACTGCCCCAAAACAAAAAAACTTAGTCTTCATATTTCTTTGAATAACTTTCTGTATGAGAAACAATAGAATTCTTAAGATAATTCTCAATTTGGTTAGGCACAGTATTCTAAAGTTGACAAAAGAGGATCATAGATTATCTAAGAGTTATTAGTTATAGGCCCTACAAGGCAGACAGAAAAGAATATAGGTTAAAGTTATTTAAAAGATATTGAACATAGGGTAAAGGCAATGATCTCTTTCTTGATAGAATTTTGGAATGTGCAAATATATGTATTGTCAAAACTTAAGCAAGTATACAATTCAGATTTCTGCATTTATTGGATGTAAATTTTACATAAAATGAAAATCTTTATAAATAATATTGAATTATAATTAATAATATGCATACTGAAATATTTAGAGACAAGCTACATATACCTGTAGTTTACTTTGCATAAAAAAAAGATTGATGAATAGATGGACAGATAGATGAAAAAAGTGTGATGAAACAAATATAATAAAATGTTAATGGCAGAACATGATGAAGAATTTAAGGATATTCCCTCTAAAATTCTTTTGACTTTCTTGTGTGTTGGAAATTTTTTCATAAGAAAATGTTGAATAAATTGAATATATACATATTTTTTGCACAAAAAGTACAGAAAAACAGGGTAAGAGATAAAATACCAGGAGCCAAGAAGAAAGGAACCAGACAACCAAAGATTTCCTGATATGCTTCTTTTATTTTAAAATATTTCACAGATCTGTGAAGTGAAAATTAACCAAGACTCAGGGGAAAATTTGTGGGTGTCTGCGGGTGTTTGCAGGAACTTATGAATACCACTGAACATCTGCAAAAATATGTTCTATTCACTATGCACTATTCACAGATACTTTTTCAATGGACAAGACAGCTTGAAAAAGCTGGTATGAACCAAACTGTATGATGGGAAATTCTTGGCCCATAAATGCTTTAGTCTCGTCTGAATACAATGTGTTTAAATAATTTTACTTGCTGTATTTCTGAATGTGTTGGTACAGTGTAATGCATACTTTTACATCTGGAATTATGTACTCTGAAAAAGTGGCTGAAAGAAATGACTCATGCTATGTCAGAAATAACAAATAAATACTAAAACTTATATTTTTATATTTATTATTTTTATTTGTATACCCCAGAAAATCTTAGATATAATAACATTTTTACTTGTCCAGAAACTTATGTAATTAGAGAGGGTAGTGGTTTACAATCCTGGACAAGATTACCTGATCGTGAGTCTGGCTATACATTTACTAGCTAAGAATCTTCAGTTTTCTTACTTATAAAATGTATGTGATAATAGTAGTAATCTCCTAGAGTTGTTGTGAGGGTTAAATAAACATTTATAACAGAGCCTGACACATGGTGTAGTGAGTGCTTAGCAGACTTTAGCCAGCATTCTCTTTTTTTTTTGCGGTTCGCGGGCCTCTCACTGTTGTGGCCTCTCCCGTTGTGGAGCACAGGCTCCGGACGCGCAGGCTCAGCGGCCATGGCTCACGGGCCTAGCTGCTCCACGGCATGTGAGATCTTCCCGCACCGGGGCACGAATCTGCATCCCCCGCATCAGCAGGCAGACTCTCAACCACTGTGCCACCAGGGAAGCCCAGCCAGCATTCTTAAACCTAGGCTTACAGCTAGAAAAATTCATAGGCTAAGTTCTACACATATTTAGAGATCACTAGGATGTGAAACAACAGACCTAGAATTCTGGTTCTGTGGCCTATTCTAACCATAGAAAGTATTATATGAAAACATGATCCACAAGATCTTGGAAAATTAATAAATAAAAGCTAGTTTAGTGTCAAGTTGCTTAAAGGGTTCCCAAAGGAGTTCTAAAACACAACTTTGAGAAAGAATTCCAAGACCCCCTCCATGGTATGGTTGGCTGACTATTTTAGGATAGAGCTTAAATTTCACTACGTCCTTTACCAGTTCAAGGTTCTCTTGCTCTGAGGCAATCTGCAGAACAATCATGTGGAAAAAAATGAAATAGTGTTCCAAAGGAGAAAACAACTAATGAGAAATAATGAGTGGATGAAAAATTATTAGAGTTTGTTTCAGCATGAATGTGTGGTGATACATTTTTCCAAAATATATAATGTACTTTATGTTCTTAAAATATGCCAACCTTATAAGACATTGATTTCTTAGAGAAAATGAAATGTTATTTAAACACAAGTGTATTCTACCTGTTGAGATTCGTTAATTGTGAGTACAGTTTCTGAGGCAACATTCTTGCCCTCATGAAAAGTTCTGTTACTCTCTTCCCTGTGCATAGAATACTGTTGCATACCATATTAATTAGCAAGAGCTAATCCATACCCATCTCATAAACATAGGCAGCTCTCTTTCAGATTTCTTTGGAAAAAATAGCCAAAAGAAGACTGGAAATGATAAAATATTGACTCATGGAATCATTGAAATTAAGTCCAGTGTTGGTCAGACACTGTCTTTGACTTATCTGGGTCACAGGTGCCTGGGCTAGAGTCTTGGTGAACTACTTAATTTGGACTGGAAATTCAGATTGTTTGTATGAATACACATTCCGAAGAGTTTTGACACAGAAAGCTAGAACCCGTGTTGATGGATGTTTTACTCATTTGTTAGTTACACATTACACTGTAGCTCTGTATTTTCCCCCTCATATTGGGTCTGTCTTATCATTTTTGGATACTGAAGGCATGTCTGTTTCAGTTATAAAAAACACAATTTTTTAATGCAACGAGAATTTGTTTTAGAATATAAGCGCAATGGGAAAGAAAATGTCATCGTGAGTTCTTAGTTACATTACTAATCATCTAATTGAATTTTAATGGAGAGAGGAAGATGCCTAGGGGTTATACTGAAAACATATTTTCACCCATTTATATTTATCATTCAAATAAACTGGTAATAATATACAGCAAAGATGTCAGTCATATTTAGCTTCTATGCAGATTAGAACAGCCACAATTCCTATCCCACTATCCCTTTGTGTCCATCACAGTCCCAAGCAACCTCAGCCTCCAATGTGTTAAATAAATCATTATCTAAAAATGTGAAAGCTTAGGTGCATGACATCCTGCAAGCAGTCACTTTGTGTTTATTTTCTACAGTAACAGAATCTTTGATCTCTCTTACTTATCATGGAAGAATTCTGAAATAAAACTACTTAAGAACACAACAGTTTATATGCACTCTTCCTTAGGCTAACAAAATAATACAATTCACAATGTAATACACTGAGTTTACAGAAAAATAATTAGGTAACTCTTTGCCCTTATAATAAGCAACGATGAAATTGATATGACTTGGTCAACTTGTGAATCAAATGCACCATCCCAAGGTATAATGCATTAATTGGACACGAAGTCAACCTGCGCTGGTTGTTAACATACAAAGGACTGGAATCTTATCCAAGCATGTACAACCTGTGAGAGGGAGGAAAAATTCAAACAGTAAATTGAACACAGAGGAGACATTTTCAAAGGCAGTTGTCAGGATCAGAAAGGTAGTTGGTTTTGTTGCAAGACTGTGTTGGATCTAAGAGATCCTGTCCAGCATAGTTTCACTAATTGAAAGCAGTTTTCTCTATGTTTATGCTTCCCATGAGATGGAAACCAGGAAGCCCAGGAAGTCACCCACAGACTTCCCTCAGTAATTAGGGCCATAAAGGAGAGGACACAGCACACTAAGCAGAGACAAGTTAAAAGGCACAAGGAAAGAGAAAAGTTTTTCCTCTTTATGAGTGGGATGTGGATTTTGAGAATGAGAAGCAGATTGAGTTACAGGATCCATGAACCTTTGGGTATAACTCTGTAGAGAACATTCTGAGAACCAGTGATATAAGGGGACATGTTAAGGAACTCTTAATCAATGACATTTTATCTTGGTTTTAGGGTTCATTAATATTTCTTCTTATGTTGATGTATAAGAAATTTGAAAAAATTGAATGTATGCTAAACTATTCATCAGTTTCCTCACAGGAAACAGAAGTTACATTTAGCTTTATTTAAAGAGATTTGGGAAGGGCTAAGGGAACCAATAAAAGATGTTGAGACACTAAGGAAATAGCAACAGTGGAAACCCATTACTATGACTAAGACTAAAATGACAATACAAGGAAAGAGGTTACTAGAGCCTATGAAAGCTCAAGCAATTTAAGGGAAGCCTCATGGCTTCTTTCATCTGTTCTCTTATCCTCTGCCAAAACTTTCATTAGCTGAACCCAACTAGAAGTCCAAGGGAGGTGAAACTGGGGAGAAGTAGTCTTTAAGTTTATCTCCTCCTCATCTCGAGTCACAGAGCAGGCCAAAAACAAAAGGTGGAGAATGAATCAGGGAAAAAATGAAGAATTAAGTACTATAGTAATAGAGAACAAAAGGGATCATGATTGATAGAAACAGTTTGTCCCAAATTCTAGGATCCTCAAATATGTTAAAAGTCACAGTGGGGTCTGTGGAGGGAGTATTATCAGATAAGGCTGACTAAAAATAATATTTTCCTTTCTAGGTTGTTGACCTAAAACAGAGAGACTGACAGTTATTTATCCAGCAAATGTGGGCTTATTTGGGATAAACAAATAATTGCAGTTCGGGGTCTGCAGCCATGGCAAGCCATGTGCAACTTCTCAGCAAAAATGGAGAGAAGAACTCTTTTAAAGAGGGAAGAAAGGAGTTAGGAGGACTAGAGTAAACAAAGAGTTCAAGGCTTTTCATTGGTTGACTTGTGACTATCTCTCCTTGGCTGAGCTCTTGCCAGGCAAGAAGAGGGAGTCTTTCTTCTTCCTGCTGGGTTCTGCTGTCTTCATAGGGCATGAGAGCTCCCCCTTTCTGGTGTCTCAACTCTACTTAATTGAGGTTTCTGTTAATTTTTTCATGGTTTGACCTGAGAGAGAAAGGATGACTTATGGATTATTATCAGAGCCCCAGTTTCTTCAAGAGACCAGTGGAGAGTGGTTGGGGAATCTGACATATTTGGAAATCTTGGTATATTTAGAAAATATTCTAGAGAACTTTGAGAAAGCTTAAAAATATCTCTTTAACAACTTGCCTTGAAGAGATAAGGTTGAAATCTTTGGTCGACAAGTGTTCTTTTGCACTGCTCTTATATTTGTGTAGAATGATTGTTTCTTAACAATGGGTAAACTCAGGTTTAGGCATCTCTCTTGTTATTCTCTTTGGTCTGATAAATATAGACAACTAAAGATCTTTTGGAGATTGGGTGTATATTATAGGATGTTTTATAGATCAAACATCTCACAAATTTGTCTTTGAATTGTTACTGGAATCTCAGTCTGGCCTTGTCAGGGGAATCCTTGATAGGTCCACTGGGATTGTTGATGTTGGAGCTGGGAGAGAAGCAGGCTTGAAAGAGTTATCACCACATCAGGAAATCAAATCCCCAAAATATTTTGTATCTTGATCTGAGTTTTGCTTCAAGGGTGTACATATGTTTTGGTATTATTAAAAAATAAATATTTGGTTTTTCCCCCCTGTCCCTGGCACAGAGCTCCTAAAAGCCCTGGAATTTTCTGAATGATGAGTTTTGTTTTTTCTTTTTTTGGTGTGCTAATGAGATGACTGGTGACTGGACCTCTAGATAGCTTCAGGATGGAGGCTGGTCACCAGAAAGACCAAGCAAGCCATGATTAGCAGACTAGAACTTTCAGTCCTCTCCCCAGGGAGGGAAGAAGGACTAAACTTGAGGTTAGTAACTGACGGACAATGATTTAGTTAATCATGCCTATATAATGAAACCTCCATAAAAGCTCTAAATGTTAGGGTTCAGGGAGTTTCTGAGTTGGTGAACACATCAAGGGTGATCTGCTCTGAGAGGGCATAAAAGTTCTGCACTACCCTCTCACTTATAAGCCTGAGAGGGCAGGGAGTTAATGTGTCCTAAAGAACCCAGGAGGCTTTCAAGTGTCAGAGCTCTCAGATATGAGGAGTGGAAATGATGCAAGAGACCAAAGAAAAATACATTGTCTTTGGAAAAATCTGTCTAAGGAATAGTTGACCCCCACATCTGCTTGCAGACTGCCCCTCAGACAAAAAAAGTGGAAGAAATGGAAACTAAATCCAAATAGAGATGCTTCTCCATTTAAAATTATTAACACTTTAGTAAAATCTAGTGCAACTATTTAATGGCCAAAGTAAAATTCAGTGTTGTCTTATTTAGGAATCTACCAGAATTGAGGGCAGATTCTTACACACTTCCAGTAGTAAGTAATGTCCACCAGCAAACAAGGCAAAACTATGTATGCACATTTATTTTTCTTGCTTTATTATTACATATGAATCAACAACTTAGGATAACCACTCATTTGAAGAAATTAGGAATATAAGAGAGAATGATCAAGATGAAGAAATAGGGAAATATGACCTGGAGGAAGCAGATATTTTAGGAAGACACTATTAAGATCACAGAAAAGAGAACAATAACAAAAATTCTTAAAAATATTAAATGTTCTCTAATTAGTCTCATTAGTATTTTAAGTGAGATTCTCCCTAAAAAAAAACCCAGAATGCTCTAAAGAGAATATCAGAGAATTAGAGAAGCTTCATGGAAAATAAACAAGTGAATGTTGCAATTAAAACAAAAATAAGCCACAACAATAAATATGAGAGAAAATATAAAACATAGATATTATTAATTCAAGGAGTCCAACATTAAAATATCAAGAGTTTCAAAAAGAATAACTAAAATGGAAAAGTGTGCAACATTTTACATTTCCACCAACTGTGAAAGTATTCCCAATTTTCCACAAACTTGTCCCAATTTTTCTTTTTCTTTTTTTTTTATATAATAATCAACCTGACAGGTGTGAGGTGACATCTCATTGTGGGTTTGATTTGCATTTTCCTGATGATTAGTAATGTTTGGTATCTTTTCATATACCTTTTGGTCATTATATGTCTTATTTGGAGAAATGTCTATTCAAATCCTTAGCCCAATTTTAAATTCTGTTTTGGGGTTTTTTTTTGCTATTGAATTGTAGGAGTTCCATATATATATTTTTCATATTAACCCCTTATCAGATATATGGTTTGCAAATACTTTCTCCCATTCTGTAAGTTTCCTTTTCACTCTGTTAGTTTCCTCTGCTGCACAGAAGCTTTTTAGTTTGATGCAGTCCCACTTGTTTATTTTTACTTTTCTTACCTGTTCTTTTGGTGACATATCCATGATTTCATGGATTGCCAAGACCAGTGTTGTAAAGTTTTCCCCCCCAATGTTTTCTTCTTGGAGTTTTACAATGTGAGGGTCTTACATTTGCATCTTTAATCCATTTTGAGTTGTTTTTTGCATATGGAGTGAGAAAGGTCCAATTTTATTCTTTTATATGGGGATATCCAGTTTTTCGAGCACCATTTGTTGAAGAGACTATCCTTTCCCCATTATGTATTCTTGGCACACTTGTTGAAGATCAGTTGACCCATATATACATAGGTTTATTTCTGGGCCTTCAATTCTGTTCCATTGGCCTATATATATCCATCTTTGTGCCAGTACTATACTGTTTTACTTACTGTAGCTTTGCATCATAAATTGAAATCAGGAAGCGTGATGCCTCCAGCTTTGTTCTTTTTAGATTTTTTTTTCTATTTCTGTAAAAAATGCCATTGGAATTTTTATGGGAATAGCATTGAATCTGTAGATTGCTTTGGGCAGTATGTGTGTTTTAACAATGTTAAGTCTTCCAATGTTTATTTGTGTCAATTTGTTTCATCAATGTATTTAGTTTTCAGCATACAAGTCTTTTATTCCTTGGTTATGTTTATTCTGAAGTATTATGTTATTTTTGATGCTATGATAAATGGTATTGTTTTCTTAATTTCCTCTGTGAGTAGCTTATTGTTTGTACTTAGAAACACAAATTGTTTTCATATGATTTGTACCCTGAAACTTTACTGAATTTATTAGTTCTAACAGTATTTTTGGTGGAGCCTTTCAGATTTTCTATTTATAAGATAATGTCACTTAAAGACAGAGAGAATTTTACCTCTTCCTTTTTAATTTCGGTGCCTTTTATTTCTTTTCCTTGCCTAATTGTTCTGGCTCAGATTTACATTTGTTCTTTTGAAATACTAGAAACATTTTTATGTGTTATACCAAATTTAACCCTAGCATATTTTTAGAAAGAGGCTATTTGAAATGGCAATGCACTTTGAGTCAGGGAAAGAAAAAAATAGAAATCCAAAACTTCTTTCTGTTTATTCAAAATAAAAATACACTTAGAGTTATGAAAATATAGGTTTACCATTTCCATCTTGTAAGTTGATGCATTAAGTGCGTAAAATTTTTGACTACATGAACATAGTATGAAGGGAAGTGTATCTTGAGATTGTTTTCAAAATACTTTTTAATTTTTTTCATTAACTAGTAATCATTTATTACTGTTTCTTATATTTTTTAGCTTTAAACAATTAAACAATAGATAACTATGCAATAAAATTGCATAATATATGCTTGAGAATTATATAAATGAATAATGGTAACAACTAACAGGATGAATAGAGGTGTTCATATTGAGAAAATGAATTATGAACAAATTTACTGATCACAGAACTAATACAGGTCTGCTTGTAATCTTCTTATATGCCCTCAAATGCCTCTAACATGGATGGAAATACTATTGAAAACATTTGTTTTTAGTAGTTAAAAAAAAGTGTTGAAAGTGGAGAGCTATTCCATGTTAAAGACAGACTGTGAATCCAATCACCATAAAGACTCTATAGTACACCATCTTCCTTTATCTGTCAATGATGCTGGATAGTCTTCACATGTACAGTATTGTGATTTACTGATTAAGATGGATTGTATTACTCAGCATGCCATCTTTAATTTATTGGTTAAAGAATCTTAGGTATTATTTGAAACTTAATCCTGATCCATGTAAACTCTTGGTATCTATTCAAATTCCCCACATCCCATGAGACTGAGCTTCCTCTGGAATGAGTAGTGGCAGCTACAGTGCCTAGGAGCTGATCCCACCATTTCTGAGCCAACACTGGGGCTCGAGCTCATTCTTTATCTGTCCCTCCATCAGGACCCACACTTACTTTCTCCACACACCCAAAGTCACATAGTGTCCCTGCAGGCTCCAGCTGCACCCTGTTTGACTACCTGGGAAACCTCATAACTCCACCTGGAACAGGCCCTGAATCCCTCATGTTGTTCAAAATAAGAAAAAAGAAAAAAAAACAAAAGAAAAACCTCCAACACTAAGCTGGATGTGTTAGCTAACTTTATTGTGGTAATAATTTTGCAATATATATGTATTTTATTTATAATTATTTTAATTCCTAAAGCATATAATATAAGGGCCAGAGCTTTCTCCCAGACTCAAGTTTATAAATTCTCAATTGGCTTGTGAGGTCAGTAGAGATACTTCTACTTGTCTAATTTAGTTTCTGGAAAGACTTTATTCAAGTCCTCAATGGTCTTCTGATCAAATGTAATTATATTCTTCATCTTCTTCAGCTCTTTCTTGTACTCTGCAATTCTGGCCTTTGAGAGAGACAGAAACTCACCATAACTTTTCACATCTTCTTTTTCTTCAGTGTCCAACTGGCAGTATATTTATTCTCTGGCACAGAAACCTTCAAGACATTAAACTGAAATAGATGCTTTTTCATATTTTAAAGCAATGATAGGCTTATGCTTCTAGATTTTCTTTGGCTTTTCTTCAAACTAATAGAAGAAAAAAAGGAAGAAGCAACAGTTGTAGGATGTGTTTTTACTAAAATTATAAAACCATTAATGATGTTTTCATCAAGTCGAAAGAGACCATTTTTAACTCTTGAAAATGCTGGAAACAGCTCTTGTCTTTTAAAATTCCTCTATGCAGCATGTTTAAACATTTGTCTTTTGTTCATTTTTGTTATTGTTGTTCACACACAATGCATGACTAAAGAGTCGGTTTTCAATTAAGTTCTAGTGAAAGTTAGCCACTTGCAACTCTTAGAAACCGCCAAAGTGACAAAAAGAGTTCTTCAGCGCATGCTTTACCAAAAAGCTTGTTACTGTTTTCATGAATGTATAAATGTTAGCATAGAGCACAAGCTTGGCTTTATAATATTGAAAAATAAGTGACTAGCTCATGTTTATGATGGTGGGAAGTGTGGTGTAACTTATGTCAAATATAAGTTATAAATATTACAATGGGATCTGGCTAGTGACTTGCTGGAGACTTTAGACATAGCAGTGTGCTATATTTGTTCAAGTACTTTGCAGAAAATATTTCACTCATTTTTATAATATCCTTTTCATGGAAGGATATTTGAGTGGAGATTGGAAGGAAGATTGCTAGTTGCTTAGCAAATCAGAAAAGTTAGGAGGGGAATCAGGTCTTTCCAAACCTTTGTTTAGAGTTACATGTATTTCAGGTGATGCATCATTACAGTACAGCTTTGTCCCTGACTGTAACATGTGTATGGGAACAGTTTGTCACACGCTATGGAATTCTTCAAAAGATTGTCCCAAGTATTAATATTGCCAAAGACCCCAGGCATTGGCAAAAGCTCTTTCCATTTGTTACCCCATATGTGATATTTTTGTTTGTCTTGGTATGTGTAAAACTGGAAAATTTTGTTTATGGGATTTTTAATATGTGTGCATGATCTTAAGCAAAGTATCTTGAATTCTGGTATTTAGAACAGCCTGTAAATATCCAAATAGATATAAAAATTTGAAGTTTATGAAAAAGTGTTCCAAATATCACAGCTACCATTAAAAGGGAATCAAATTTACAACATTTAGGATGAAGAGCAGCACCCTCTCCCCCAATGGTTGTTTCTTAAAGGACCTAGAAATGTTCAGGTGTAACATGAGAAAAGAAACATTACAAATTGACAACCTTAGATATGGGCTCCTTAAGTAGCACTAAGCAACAGCTTATTCATTCATTCATTCATTCAATTATTTTCAGCTCATACAATGTACAAAGTACTGTGAGAATAAATAATCCAATTATCAGATCTTAAGTGCTTTAGGAAATAGAAAGTGCTTTAGTAAAACATCATCATTTTTCATTAATCAGATTAGGAAACATTAAAAATATTTGGCAGTTTGAGGATTGCTGGTCGGGCATTTCATATGATGTCCCTCGGTGGGGATTTGTCTGATTTTTTCCTGATGATTAAGCTGCGGTTATGGGTTTGGGGGGAGGCTACAGAGGTAAAGAGCCATTCTCATCACATCATATCAAAGGTACATACTATCAGTATGACTTATCACTGTTTATGTTACCTTTTATCACCTAACTTTACTGTTGTCAAGTTTACCACAGTAAAGTTACTCTTTTTCTTTTTTTTCCTCTCTTCCTTTTCATAGTCCTTTTTGGAAAAAGCCCATGCTGAAAGTGTAGGGAGTTATGGTCTTCTTACTTGATGGTAGAATGTCTACACAAATTACAAGGAATTCTGTACAGGATATTTGTTTATTTTCCCTGATTTACTTACTCAATCATTTATATATCATTAAGGACTTATGACAAAAACGAAGTCTGAGAAATTCTCATAGCCAAGAGTTGCCTAAGGAGACATAACTAAATGTGATGTGATATCCTGGATGGGATTCTGGAACTAAAAAAACACATTCGGGAAGAACTGTGGAAATATAAATAAAATATGGATTTTAGTTAATGATAATATAAAATATTGGTTCATTAATTGTAACAAGTATACCATGCTAATATAAGATGTAAATATTAGGGAGAACTGGGTAAATTTCAGTACTATCTTTGCAAGAATTCTGTAAATCTAAAACTGTTCTCAAATTTTTAAAACTTATTAAATTAAAAACATACCCTTCCCACACAAAAAATATTAATGCATTCAGGAATTGTCAAGGTCTGGGAATCAAATCCACATAATTTTAGTGGAAATGTGAATGGGCACTCTCAGTCAGTAACTATTGAAATGTTAGTATGCATATATTCTTTGGTGTTTCAAACTCATTTCTAGGAATTTATTCAGTAGAAATGAAAGCAAAATGGAAGTGTGTCACTTTCAAAATGGAAGTATGTCATTGCTGCTATTTTTGTAATAGTCATTACACAGTAAAACCTATAATAACTAAAACAACCTACCTCAATATTCAACAAGGTGTAATGGTTGAGGGAATTATGATACTTGTCCGTAGAGTCTCCATTATAGAGGTGGCTGAACCTAGAGTCTGTCATACAGAGTGAAGTAAGTCAGAAAGAGAAAAAGAGAAAAAGAAATACCGTATGCTAACACATATATATGGAATCTTAAAAAAAAGTTGTCGTGAAGAACCTAAGGGCAAGACAGGAATAAAGACGCAGACGTAGGGAATGGACTTGAGGACACGGGGAGGGGGAAGGGTAAGCTGGGATGAAGTGAGAGAGTAGCATGGACTAATATATACTACTAAATGTAAAATAGATAGGTAGTGGGAAGCAGCTGCATAGCACAGGGAGATCAGCTTGGTGCTTTGTGACCACCTAGAAGGGTGGGATAGGGAGGGTGGGAGGGAGATACAAGAGGGAGGGGATGTGAGGATATATGTATACATATAGCTGATTCACTTTGTTATACAGCAGAAACTAACACAACATTGTAAAACAATTATACTCCAATAAAAATGTTAAAAAACAAAAAAAAGGAGACTTCTCTATATGTATGTATTCTCTGGAAAATATAACTACAATATAATGAAGATATATATACCTATCTCCTACTTTTAAATAACCAGATAAACAAGAATATATTATATATGTATAGAATCATACACTCTGAACTATTAACAGAAGCTTCCTTAGAAAAGTATAATTGTAGTGGGGAATATTAACTTTTCATTTGTATCTCTTTCTTATTGGAACTGGTACAATCCTCATTTATTCCTTTTATAATAAGACTATAGCTTTTCTTAGTAGAAGCAAAGGATGTGTTTGTTCACATATACATTATTTTTTGTAGTATTTATGCTATAATTCATTAGTATGTTCTTAATTAATCAAACTCAGTTCAAGTTCTCATAATTTCATTATCTGGAAATTATAAATCTAGAGCTCCTACCTAAATTTAAGAAAATTAGATGCCATTTAGTTATTAACTTTTTCATTCATTTAATGGTTCTCATAATATGTGCCTTCTAGGCTCATTGTATAGTTGGGGAGGTAGATGACTAATTAATAGAACAATGTAGTAAATGGCTTTACCTTTATAGGCTTTGTAAATAATATGCCATTTTTACCATAGAGCATTGAAAATGAGGTGGGTGCTAAGAGGCTGTAAGACACTTGGTATAATGGAAACAAGCTTGGAGATATGTTATATCTGTAAAGTTAAGAAGAGGTCACATCACAGAAGTCATAATTGCTGTGTCTTGGGTGGCCATCAAGTTTCACATCCCATGCCAAGGGCTTTCAGTTGATAGTGGTTTTCTATAGCAAAGTGTTGAGACAGATTCTTAGGCTGAGTATATACTCTGTGGCAAAGACTGTGGCAACTGCTTGTTGATATCTGTCAAAGGCACTCACTAGATAGGGGTGACAGGCCTTCCAGGTATTTGCCTGACATTCAGAGGCTTTTCAGTGTAGTTTTAATTTTTATCCAGTACTATTTAGCAAGCTATAGAGTTAACTCAGGAAGATTATTTTCCTTCTTAAAGTGGTGCACAAGAAGTAATTAAAAATAACTATTATGAATGAGATATTAGAACTTTATAAGAATAATATATGTGTTCACATATACTTAAATTTTTTTAATTGAAAGCAGTTCAAATCACTAAATTTGGATAATTAAGTTTAATAGTTTAAATCACAAACTCTCTGAAATATAGAATACAAATGAGTAAATGAAAAATTCTCAAGTATAATGATCACTTAATCCAGCCTGAACTCAACAGAGAAGTGACCACCAACTAGGACTGGGCATCAGTTTTCCCCATTCAGTACTCAGAATATAAAATGAAAGAATCCTAGGTAGCTTACAGAATTAATTCAACCATTATTAATTCATGGGATCATTTTATGATTCTTGAATGAAACCAACTATTTGGTACCTGGAAAGTCTATATGGTGATTGCTTAGAATCACACCAGTAGTACAGGCATACCTCGTTTTATTGCACTTTGTTTTACTGTGTTTTGCAGATACTGCATTTTTTTACAAATTGAAGGTTGGCAACAACCCTGTGTAGAGCAGGTCTATTGGTGCCATTTTTCTAACAGCATTTGCTCACTTCCTGTCTCTTTGTCACATTTTGGTATTCTCTCAATAGTTCAAACTTTTTACTTATTATATTTTTTATGGTGTTCTATGATGAGTGATCTTTGGTGCTACTATTGTAACTGTTTTGATGTGCCGCAAGCTGCACCCGAATAAGTTGGTGAACCTAATCGATAAATGTCGTATGTGTTCTGACTGCTCCACAGAGCAACTCTGCCCATCTCTCTCCCTCTCCTCAAGCCTCCCTATCCCTGAGACACAACGATATTGAAATTAGGCCCATGAATAATCCTGCACTGGTCTCTGAGTGTTCAAGGGAAGGAAGAGTCACATGTCTCTCATTTTAAATCAGAAGCTAGGAATGATTAAGTTTAGTGAGGAAGCCATGTCTAAAGCCTAGTTAGGCCAAAAGCTGGACCTCTTGCACCAAATACAAAGCAAAAGTTCTTCAAGGAAATTAAAAGTACTACTCCAGTGAACAAAGGAATGATAAGAAAGTGAAACAGCCATATTGCTGATATGCAGAAAGTTTTAGTGGTCTGGATAGAAGATCAAACCAACTACAACATTCACTTAAGCCAAAGCCTAATCCAGAGCAAGGCCTTAACTCTCTTTAATTCTGTGAAAGCTGAGAGGGGTGAGGAAGCAGCAGAAAAACTTTGAAGTGAGCAGATGTTGGTCATGAGGTTTAAGGAAAGAAGCCATCTCCATAACATAAAATTGCAAGAGGAAGCAACAAGTGCTGATGTAGAAGCTGAAGCAAGTTATCCAGATCTAGCCAAGATAGTTAATGAAGGTGCCTGCACTAAACAACAGATTTTCAATGTACAGGAAACTGCCTTGTAGTGAAAGAAGATACTGTCTAGTACTTTCATAGCTAAAGAGGAGAAGTCAATGCCTGGCTTCAAAGCTTTAAAGGACAGGCTGACTCTCTTGTTAGGGGCTCATGCAACTGGTGACTTTAATTTGAAGCCAATGCTCATTTACCATTCTGAAAATCCTAGGGTCCTTAAAGACTGATGTCAAGTCAACTCTTCCTGTGATCTATAAATGGAACAATAAAAAACAATAACATCTGTTTACAACATGGTTACTGAATATTTTAAGCCCAGTGTAGAGACCTACTGCTCAGAAAAAAAAAATTCCTTTGAAAATATTGCTACTCATTGACAATGCACCTGGTCAAGAGCTCTGATGGAGATGTACAACAAGATTAATATTGTTTTCATGCCTGCCAACACAACATCCATTCTGTGGCCCATGGATCAAGGAGTCATTTCAACTGTCAAATCTTATTACATAAGAAATACATTTTGTAAGGCTATTGCTGCCAAAGAAGGTAATTCCTCTGATGGATCTGGGCAAAATAAATGGAAAACCTTCTGGAAAGGATTCACCATTTTAGATGCCACTTAGAACATTTGTGATTCATGGGAAGAAGTCAAAATATCAACATTAACATGAGTTTGGAAGAAGGTGATTCTAACCCTCATGGATAAATTTGAGGGAGTCAGTACTTCAGTGGAGGAAGGAACTGCAGATGGAAATAGCAAGAGAACTAGAATTAGAATTGGAGCCTGAAGATGTGACTGAATTGCTGCAATCTCATGATAAAACTTAAATGGATGAGGAGTTTCTTCCTATATATGAGCAAAGAAAGTGGTTTCCTGAGATAGAATCTACTGCTGGTGAAGATGCTGTGAAGATTGTTGAAATGACAACAATGGACTTAGAATATTACATAAATTTATTTGATAAAGTGGCAGCAGGTTTTGAAAGGATTGACTTCAGTTTTTAAAGTTCTACTGTGGGTAAATTACTGTCAAACAGCATCGCGTGCTACAGAGAAATCGTTTGTGAAAGGAAAAATCAGTTGATGTGGAAATCTTCACTGCTGTCTTATTTTAAGAAATAAAAACTGCCACACCAACCTTCAGCATCCACCACCATGATGGGTTAGTAGCCGTCAACATGGAGACAAGATCCTTCACCAGCAAAAAGATTAGCACTTGTTGAAGGCTCATATGATGGTTAGCATATTTTTAGCAATAAAGTATTTTTTAATTAAGTAATATACATTGCCTTTTTAGACCTAATGCTATTGCACACTAAGTAGACTATGTATATTGTAAATATAACTTTTATATGCACTGGGAAACAAAAAAATTCACGTGACTTGCTTTGTTGTGTTATTGACTTTATTGTTGTAGCCTGGAACTGAACCCACAGTATCTCCAAGGTATGCCTGTACATAATTAGGAAAAATCTGATGATAGTTGTAGATGATGTATATAACATACAATTAGAAGATGCACAAGTGTAAATCCTTTTTTATCTAGAAACCAACTAACCAGGACATAAATTATCTCTGTCTCTAAATATGGATAAGGGTGGTCATGCATACATTAATATGTGCATGTACAGACACAGACATTCTCTTTACCAGAGAGATACAACTTTGGAAAAATAAACCTGTGTAGCAGAGATTTATTGGTCAACATACATTAAACCTCATATGCTAAGTAAGACTGTAAGATGTAACAAATAATAACCCCAAGGCACTGTAAGACCTCCAAAACTCCAAAGGACTTACTAGACGATCTTTATTCAAATAGGAGAGAAGGCAACTTTGATTTTAATTATTTTAATAAAAATCATTTTATAAGTTATAAATGTTAATCAAAACCCCTAAGTCCTTGAAAAATTTATGTAATTAAAATACTCTTGCATTTTAGAGACTATTAAAATCATTAAAAATAAATACAATATTTCTTCTCAATTATAGAAAAATAAATGGATTAACCATCTAACCTAATATTGTTAGAAACAAAATTTTTACATCTATAGTAATTAGCCAATTAACTAACTGTTCTAATATTTAATAATGAAATAAAAGATAGAGCTAATTTACATTATATTCCTTAAAAGCAAAGCAAAACTATGTATGAAAAATTGAAGATAAAAGGAAACACCAGTGCTTACTAAGTGTCCGTTCAAAAGGTTTAATATTTGTTATCACAAATGAACAAAGCAAACATTTATATTATCATGTTTTCACAATGTACCTGGTTACATTATATATGACATTCAAATATTTAATATAGAGTTAATATTTTATATACATTAAAAACAGTAATAAAACTACATAAAAATGATTATACATTTAAATGTCACTTGATGATTTACTAGAGACACTGCCAAATCTTCATGAATAAGACTGGGAGAAGAATAGAAACTGTGTTTTGTGTGCTCACATGTGTCTTTTTCAACTGTTATATGAGCTAATGATATGAATAATAAAATAAAAATAAAACAGTCATATAATTTCTGTTCTTGAGCTATTTTTCCCATAAATTTGCTGAATTCCTTTCAAAATAAACTGAATTAACAGTAATTATATAGATAGATAAATGAGAGAGAGAGAAAATCTTGGATATATAATTATTTTATTTATATTTTATTAAATATATCCTTAATCTCTGAGTGTTATAAAACTTCTATGTATTCAACTTTTTCCAATTAAAATATTGGAAATCAAAATTAATTACTCTTTTTAGAGAAATCCCTCTAGAAACCTTTCCAAACCCATTCTCTTACCAGTCTTCTACCCTCATTCTCACAGAGGCTTATGGCCAGTCATTCAGAATTGTTTTTCACCAGGAGAAAGAGGAGTCCAGCAGCAACTGAGATTTAGAGACCTGACTGACTGGATCTCAAGGTCATTCCCTTGTATAGCTTTTGTGCCTTGGTTTCCTAACATGGGTGGTCCAGGTGTTTTTCTTGTTGATCAGTATGTGCATTACCTTATTATATCACATCTTGCCTTACCACTGGTATTTTCCTTCTTATACTTCATTGTGTTTAATTGCTGATATTCTACCTAGACTTTTATGCTTCCTTGTTGCCTTGGGATTGGCATGCTACATAGCCCATTGCTACTCTAATGAGTGTGTCAGTGATTAGAATGTACAAGTAGGCAATGTAATATGACCTTAAGGCATTCATGGACAAATTAGCTAAACTCTTTTTGTTTTGTTTTGTTTGCTCCTTTTCAACCTAGAGAATGTTGAACAATGCTGCTTTCGGCTTATATCTAAATTACAACTTATGATAAGTCTGCCATTAGATATTCAAAGCAATCTCTGAATATCTTTGGATTTCCCATTTTAAAAAGCTCAGTGAATTCTTTGAGGAAGAACAGTATTATGGTATATAATGTGTATTTTTCTATATTTATTCATAGTGAAAATGCACACCATTGTTAGAAGAGTAGGTAAAATATTTTGAAAAGTGGAAGAACTCTATAAAATTAGTTTTTTTCCTATATCAGCAGACACAAAAGCAGGATTGTCAGGAAAATGAAGTGAAATTAGAATTTAGAACAACGATGCAATGCTAATTAGTGAGTTTAATGTGCATAAATAGAGAGAAAGGAATGGGAAAAAGTACAGGAGAGCCATAATTGTGCTTTGTTTAACTTAACCAGTTAACCAAAGCTTTTTACAACTAACTCTTTTATAGCTATGACATCTTTATGTAGCTGTCCTTTTCTTTTTCTGACTTGGCTGCTTTTGTACACATTTCAAATGTTTTTGATGAAATGCTTATATAGTCCAGTGTGTATTTCGTGAAAGCATTGTCCCTTGACTAAGGAAACCCTTAAAATTTAGCTTTCATCAGGAATAAAGGTATGGGAAGGGGGGGTGGGAGAATTATAGGAAGCAGTATGCTGGCTACATTTTTAACAGTTTGAAAGAGATTTGACAGGAGATGGCATGACCATTAAAAGCCTGTTGGCTGGTCAAGGAAAATGCATCTGCACAGTGGAAAGATTAGTAAAATACCAATGATTTTATGTGTAGCATTGTTCATAATGATTACTCCTTCTTTCCTCACTTGGATGAAGTAAAACGTGAAGTTCATGCACAAACTCCATGCCCCTGTCTCCTTCAATGCTGGCAGTGACCTGCACAGATAGGATTTCACATTCACACATACAGATGGGCTAGTCTCCCCTATTACCCTAGCGCTTCATGGTTATGATCTAAGACCTTCTGCCTCTCCCACAACATGAACCTTTTTTCTTTGGAAAAAAATTAAAAGGGCTAAGCTAGTGGGGACAGAATATATTACTTCACTCTCTGCAGTGGCTCAAGATTAACTAGACCACTGAATAATCTTATTTAGCTAAACAGGCAGGCAGCTCAAATTGGATCATTTTGTTTTGTTCAGCACAGGAAAAGACAGAAACAAAACACATTGAAAGAAAATACAAGTAGCAGTAATTGGAACAGTCATTGTTAAAGTAATTTTACCAGGATAATCCAACAATATTTTTGGTTAAACTTGGGACTCTGGAATTAGGGAGAAAAGGAATTTTGTGAATTAGAATTTTCTATATCATCCATATGATTGATATATTCACATATGTTGAAACTTTATAAGGTGTTCATAATGTTTATATTTAATAATTGAATATTTGTCCAACATGGCAAAGGGAAAGAATAATAAAGGCAATATAGTAAAGTAGTCATTTCTTATAAATATCACAATAATCTATCTTCATATATAAATTGATGATAAACAGTATATTCTTAATGAAAAAATAAAGCCTTATGGGCTTCCCTGGTGGCGCAGTGGTTGAGAGTCTGCCTGCCGATGCAGGGGACACAGGTTCGTGCCCCGGTCTGGGAAGATCCCACATGCCGCAGAGCGGCTGGGCCCGTGAGCCATGGCTGCTCAGCCTGCGCGTCCGGAGCCTGTGCTCCACAGCGGGAGAGGCCACAATGGTGAGAGGCCTGCGTACTGCAAAATAAATAAATAAATAAAGCCTTTCTATTTTAGTAGGCCATTGGAAGGGTCACTTGAGACAACATGTATAGATACAAGTTAATTTTTTTTTTAATAAATTTATTTTACTTTTGGCTGTGTTGGGTCTTTGTTGCTGCACATGGGCTTTCTCTAGTTGCGGTGCACCGGCTTCTCATCGCGGTGGCTTCTCTTGTTGCAGAGAATGGGCTCTAGGTGAGCGCACTTCAGTAGTTGCGGCACATGGGCTCATTAGTGGTGGCTCATGGGCTCTAGAGCACAGGCTCAGTAGTTGTGGTGCACGGGCTTAGTTGCTCTGCGGCATGTGGGATCTTCTGGGACCAGGGCTCGAACCCGTGTCCCCTGCATTGGCAGGCGGATTCTTAACCACTGTGCCACCAGGGAAGTCCCCTAAATACAAGTTGTTGAATTACTTAGTGTTTTTTTTTTTGTTTACAAAATGTACATTGTCAAGCTGTTCTTTGAAAGACTGGTATTTGTCCCAGGAAGGGTTTATGCTAGCAACTTGTAGATAAAAGCTGTAGCCAGTTGTTCAGGAGTTAGTTTGTGGAATATAGGGTGGAATATGGGAATGTTATAAAGGAGAAAATTTACCTCCTACTTGAAAAATGCATTCTTGAGCCTTTAGAGAGAAATTATCCCATAGTGCTCTAAAAGAATGTATATTTCAAATAAATTTTGCATTTTAGAAATGTCAATAAGTGACACAATTCATCAAGTTTTACTATGCTTTATACCTCAAAAAAAAAGTTTGACTACGTTTTCTCTTTAACTTGAGCATATAATTTCAAGGAAGGTTTTGTCTCCTTTTTATCTCCTGGTATGTGTTTTTCTTCCTTCCTTCCTTCCATCCATCTATCAATCTTCCATCAACCCACCCCTCCCTCCTCTCTTTCTGTCTCATCTATCTACCTACCTACCAATACATGTATTGATCTACCTCTTATTTACCTACAGACCTACTTAAATTAATAGAAGGATTCATAGATACTTATTTTGGAACTTGTGATGGAGTGTTTGATTAATCATAATCTCAAGTTCTTAGGACGCTGTTATTAGAGATTTATGCAAGGCCTTCCCTTGTTTTCCCCTTTCCTTCAGCCCATCCTTTCTTCCTTTTTTCCTTCCTGCCTTCTCATCTAATCCTTCCCCTTACATTCCTCTCCCACCATAAGTAATCATTCTGGTATACTTGATATGCATAATTTATTTGCATATGTTTTGTTTTATGTGCATATACATTTAATGTACATTATTGTTATAAACTCATCCTATTTCTTTTCCACCCAGCACCATTTTTTAAAGATCTATTAATGTATCTGTGTTTAGATCTAGTCTTTTTCTAACTGCTGCACAGTATTACATCACATTCATGTGCCACATTTTATTGTCCACTCCTCCCAGTGAAGAACACCTGGATTGCATTCAAGTTGCTTCTACTAAAAACAACACTGGGATGAGCATTCATATATACTTTTTCATAGTTAGGCAAGAATTGCTCTGGGATATACATCCAGGATATGACTTTATTTAGATCATAGCTTATACCTACACTGAATTTAACTTAAAACTGTCACATTACTTTCTGGAATGGCTGGTCCATGTCATTGTGGGCCATAAACTCCCACAAGCAGTTTATGAGATATTTTTGTATTTCCACTTCCCCAGCAACACTTGCATTACCCAGTTTTCTAGTACTTTTCACTATAAGAAGTTCAAATTATGTCTTTGTCTTAGTGACCATCCTTTGAGTTTTTCCTCCTGTGAAATGCTTGTTCACGTCGTTTGCCCATTTTTTTTCTTATTTTGACTTGTATTTTTACTGTGGATTAGCAAGAGTTCTTTGTATATTCTAGATATTAGACCTTTGTTGGTATTAAATATTGCAGGTGTTTTCTGTGGATAATAAACAATTAGTCTATTAACTTTCTCCATCATATCCTTTTGTTGACACAGAGCCTCCATTAGATGCTGTAGAACCCATGAGCTTTTCATCTCTGTAACCTTTTGTTAACCTCTAATAACTTCATAGAATTATCTTTCACAATTTGATCTTTGATTCTTTGGGGTGTATCTTTTTTTCTTTGCAGTGGGATAGAAATCCAGTTTTGTTTTCTCCATATAGTAAGCCAGTTTTCATACATCATCAACTAAATACTCAGTCATTGGGCCATTGATCCTTGTCTTATTTAAAATACATGGCCTTCTTTTTCCCAGAAGACCTCTAAGTTAGAAGGCAATGAAGTAACACTTATAAAACACTGAAAGGAAAACATATATGTATACTGTCAAGTCAGAATTCTATGCCCAGGGAAAATATATTTTAGAAACGAGGATAGGGGAGATATTTTCAGACAGATACTAATAGAATTTACTGCTACAGGCATACTCTATAAGAAAGGTTTAAAATTTCTTTACGTCTTTACACTACTTGAGAAGCAGTATAAATATTATTTAAAAGTGAAGTCAGCCACTAAATTTTCTTAAAGAGAATGATAAGTCAATAGAGGTGATAAAATGGAATAGTACATATTGCTCAATCAGTCCAAAAGGAAAACAGAAAATAAAGGAAAAAAAAAAAAAGATGGAAAAAATAGAATACAACTCTCAACATGGTAGATCTTAACCAACTATGTCAATAATGATATTAAATGTTAATGGCCTAAACATACCTATTAAAAGAGATTGTCAGATTGTATTAAAATAAGAAGAGATCAGACTATATAATGTCCACAAGAAATCATCTTTAAATGTGAAGATATAGATAGGATAAAAGTTGAAAGGATGGCAAATGATTGCACCATGTAAACCCTAGTCAAAATAAAACTGGTGTACTTATTTTAATATTAGATAAAATAGATTTTAGAACAAAGCATATTGTCAGGGATAAATAGGTTCACTGTATAATGATAAAGGGGTCAATTTTCCAAGAAGACATAGCAGTCTTAAGTGGTTTGCACCTAACAACAGAGCTTCAAAATATACTAAAAGAAAAGATAAAACTGAAAAAAATTGACAAATGTACAGTTAGAGACTTCAGCATTCCACCATCATTAATTGATAGAACAAGTATACAGAAAATTAGTAAGCATATAGAGGACTTGAATAACACTATCAATCAACTGATATAATTAATATTTATAGACCAATACATACCCAACAAAACAGAAAACACACTATTCTTAAATGCACGTAGAATTTTCACCAAGATAGGTAATATTCTGTGCTATAAAACAAATCTTAAATATAAAAGAATGAAAAGAATACAAAGCTATGTTAATAAAGTTTGATTAGAAATCAGTAACAGAAATATATCTGAAAAATTCCTGGATATTTGGAGATTATAAAGGTACATATCTAAATAACGTATAGGTCAAAGAGAAAGCCTCAGGAGAAATAAACAAAAAATATATATATTAAACAGAATGAAAATGAAAATTCAACATATCAAAATTTGTGGGATGCAGTTAAAATAGAACAAGACCTCAAATCAATAATCTAAGCTTCCACTTTAAGAACTGCCTTCCTTAATTTCCACATGTATGGGATTTTCTGATTTTCTTTTGTTTCCTAATTGAATTCCATGGTGTTTAGAGAGCATATTCTGTGTGATTTAAGTATACTGAGTTTTTTTTTGAGATTTGCATTATGACTCAGCATACGGGGAAATACGTTATAAATCTATATGCATTTGAAAAGAACATTTACATTTATTGGGTTGTCTGTCAACTAGATCAAGTATATTAATCATCTTATTTAACTATTCTATATAACTTATTTATTGCCTGCTTGTTCTGCCATTTAATGAGTGGTTTATTAAATGCCTCTGATTGTATTGATATATTTATTTCTTCTTTGACACTATTTTTTGGGCCATGCTGTTAACTGCATGCATTTATCCCTTCAAATTCAAAATTAGACTTTCCTTTTCAGATGGATACTCACAGTTTTTCTTATTTGTTCCTCAAATCCATGCTACCTTCATGCTTTTGATTCATTTACATTTCTCTCTGATTAATTTTTAAGGAGAGAGTCAGCAACTCAAGCTATTTTTCCATTTGACAGGAGATAGAAGCCAGGTCCATAGGTTTCATTTTAACACATCTCCCAAGAACTCATTATCAGTTAGTTATCACTGTGTGTATGTTTATATACAATGAGATATATATATATATATATATATATATATATACACACAATATATATGTGATTGTGTATACACATATTAGAAGTATTGACAACTGAGTTTTAGGTGGCTAAAACTTATTTTTTTGGCACACAACTGTGCAAATTTTAAACCCATATATAGTGTCC
>NW_006770589.1:2276090-2276865 GCF_000442215.2 Lipotes vexillifer | reverse complement strand
TGAATGTTTTTATAGGAAAACTAACAAAATATAGGACTGAATTTTCAAAGGCTATTACTTGAACTTGCAATTGGCCCAGTGCCTTTTCATGAATAGATGTTTCCTTGAATTGTAAAGCAATAATTGGACACTGGAGGGCTATTATTTGTGGGGTCTCTAAGTAAATTTTGTTTTAGTACAAAGCCAAAGTGGAGGGCCAATAAAGGGTATCTGGAAATGTGGCTCAGTGTATCTGAATATAGTGGTTTTGTATGGAAAACACATTTCCTTTGCACTAGGGCGTAGCATCTAAAAAGTTGGCAATCTGTATAATCCTTGATACTTCTGGATAATGTCATAATTAGAGATAAAGGCACAGAAGTGCATTAACATCTCCAAAGCAGTGTACTGTGTCTCTTGACTTCTTTCGTTTATTTTTCTGATATTTCGTTGTATAAGATTCTATCGCAATTTAAACCCATATTTAAGGGGAGTAATTTAGAGAATGTCTTAGCAGTCATGGACTTTTTGAGAAGGCTTTTGAGACAAACTAAACTACTAACTAACTAGTTTAGGATTGAAAGTTTTATGTGTTATGACTGCTTCCCCTCCCCTAGAGGAATAGTCTGGAAATATATCATGATGATATCTGAAGAATGATGTTGAAATCAGTTCACTGTAGTGTGTTCACTTCTGGATGCTTGATGATAAATTTTAGGGATCTGAGAAACAATGTATGAGAAGAGTTGGACATTAGAAGTAGTAAGAGAGAAGGTTAGTGCCTTGGAAACGTTTC